>NC_073304.1:5361794-5624294 GCF_027595985.1 Sorex araneus | reverse complement strand
CTTGGGCAGAGGAGAAAGAATTTCACCCTGGGGAGAGCCAGTCAGAATACCCGGACCGGGAACTGCGTCTCCCGGCTCCTGAAGGCACTTTGGAACCAGCTTATAAAAATGAATGCCTCCTCTTTTTATAGGAAATATGCAGTGCTCTATTTCAGTACAAGGGGGGGGATAGCGATCTTACCCACAATCGCTTTTCATGAGCACTTGAGACTCTGAATATCTCAGAAGCCCTTTTATTCTTTCTGAGCCCACCTTGCAGTGCTGAAAAGAATAAAGATTTCTTCCTTCCCACAAGAGCATTTCACTCGCAAAACACCACCAAACGGAATCCAAGACCTCATCTGCCATAGAAGGCCCAAATGCCTAGTGTGTGTGTGTGTGTGTGTGTGTGCGCCTGCTTATGCGCCTGTGACATTAAGCAACGAACAACAATCTGAGAATTAAGTTACCACAATTAGGAATTAGAGGCAGGTGGCATAATAATGGTGCTTTTTTCATTTCATTTATTAGCAAAAAAGAGAGAGGGGGGAAGCTTCGTTTATTTTCATCAGCGCCTCGGTAAAAGCACAGCAATTTGCAACACAAAAAATCATTTCAAGTGCCTCAGCCTCTTGAAAACCTCGTTCTCTCTTTTTGCTTTAAAAGCCTTTAAAGTTCATCTGCTGCTCCCCCTCCCCCCGCCCCCCCCATTCTAAAAGGGTGCTTAGATGTGTCTTGTGTGGAGTGGTGAGTGCTGGAGCTTCAGGGACTCTTTCTGCTCCCCGGCAGTTTGGGGGGCGCGATTGGAAGCGGCCAGGAGGAGGTGCGGGGACTCTGGGGTCCACCCGCTCTCTCCTGCCTCCCATGAGCCTTGCAAAGATGCAAAACAGGTGCAGCTTCCTCTCCCCCCCCACACACACCCAATAACTAGTGCTCAAATTCCAGTGCATGGTATCATGGGGTCCCCGGGGCTCCAGCCACACCTCTGCACACCCCTGCGCACCCCTGCGCATCCCTGCGCACTCCTGAGCATCCCTGCGCATCCCTCAGTGGGGTCCACACCCCGCATCCCGGACCGGCTCCGCGCAGCAACCCTCGCGCGCCCTCTAGCGTCGGCCTCGGGGATGGCCACAGGCTGACCCTGGGGAAGGCTGCGGGTTGTGGGGCCAGCGCGGGGGGGGGGGAGGGGGGGGGGCCTGGGGTGCCGGGTGCGCGTCTGGCCCGACCCTCTCCCGGCCCCCGGGCCCCTCCCGACCCGCTCTCTGCTGGGCCGGCTGCCGGTTTTCTCTCCCCGCCCCCTTCTCGTTCTGCCGGTCTGCCCCTGCCCTGTCCACCGCTAAGCCCCCCCCTTCCTCCCCTTCTCAAGCCCCCAAGGGCCTGAGAATAACCCGGGGTCTCTGCTGCGGGGAGGCTGGGCCCCTGCCCTTTCCCAGGTCTGGCGGGGACAGGGCAGCCCCCAGACGCTGACCTCCAGGGGAAGCAGCTGAGGTGAGGGGCCAGCGGGGGTGCCAGGAGCTCAGGGCAGGGAGGGAAGGCGGGTCAGGCTCAGAGCGAACCTCTGGGGAGAGGGGGTCCCGCTGGAGGCGTGGCCCTGTGCCCTATGCACGCCCGTTTTGTTTTTCTTTTTGTGTCACACCTGGCGATGCACAGGGGTTACTCCTGGCTCTACACTCAGGAATTACTCCTGACGGTGCTCGGGGGACTCTATGGGATGCTGGGAATCGAACCCGGGTCAGCCTCGTGCAAGGCAAATGCCCTACCCGCTCAAAAAAATAAAAGCAAAAAAAAAAAAAAGCTTCGACCTTTTGATCCAGTAATTCCACTTCTGGGAGTCCAACCCAAAGAGATCATCTGCAGTGCAGAAAGCGCCTTATGCCCGGTGATGTAAGCCACTGCCACCGGCGAGAGCGAGAGAGGGAGAGCAAAGCTAACCACGGCGGGCGGTGCCAAGGCTCCCCGAGGACCAGCCCCTGGAGCTGGCGGGTGGACTCGGGCGCGGACTTCAGGGGCACTGAAGCTGTGTGTAGCAAGCAGCTCTCACACGCGGGGACGGGACCTCACCCAGGCGAGAAAAACAGGTCACACTGGCACAGAAACAGGGTCACACTCAGACGGAAACAGGGTCACACCCACCCAGAGGACAGGGTCACCCAGAGGGCAGGGTCACACTCACCCAGAGGGCAGGGCCACCCAGAGGACAGGGTCACATCCACCCAGAGGACAGGGCCACCCAGAGGACAGGGTCACACCCACCCAGAGGGCAGGGCCACCCAGAGGGCAGGGCCACACTGCTGACCAATGGTGGCCGTGGTGTTTCCCCAAGTCTCTCCCCAGCTGTCCCCCGGCGGGAGGTCTGCCCGGAGCCCCGGTGGCTACTCTCTCCACGGGCGACGGTGGCCGCTGGGCAGGGACGGCAGCCCTCAGGGCCCGTGCCCTGGCACCAGCCCCGCAGGGAGGGCCCCGGCTGCACGCAGCAGAGCAGACGGGCGGGAAAGACAGCGGGGTGGGGCGGGGCCGGGTTGGGTCCTGCCCCTGCTCTCCGCCTGGGGCTCAGGGGACACCCCCGCAGGGGCACCCGCTGTCCCTGGCTCCTGCCCTCTCGCTGACACAGTGGGGACGTGGCATCTGGGCCTGACGGGGGACGGAGCTGCCCCCCCGGGCCCCTCCCCGAGGCCAGCGTCCCTGCACTGCCCTGGGCTCTGGGCTCCGCTGGCAGCTCACTGCCCTGCCTCGAGGGGACGCTGTCCCCAGGGTGGCCCGGAGGGGGTGACCAAGGCTGTGGCAGGCGCTGGCCACGGCCCTGTGCGGGCTGCACCCCCCGCTCAGGCCCCCGCGAGCCGAGTCTCACTCATCGCTCTGACCGCCGGCAGAACTGGGAATCGGGCATCTGTCTTAGCGGACCCTCCCTCAGTCCCCGCCAGGAACCCTTGGCTCTCCCCTTCTCTCTGTCTCTCTGTCTGCCTCTCCCTCTCTCTCTCTTCCCCTCTCTCTCTCCCTCTCTCCCTCCCTCTCCCTCCCTCTCTCTCCCCCTCTCTCTCCCCCTCTCTCCCTCCCTCTCTCTCTCCCGCTCTCCCCCTCTCTCCCCCTCTCTCTCTCCCTCTCTCCCTCTCTGTGTCTCTGTGTCTCTCTGTCTCTGTCTCTCTTCCTCTTCTCTCCTTCCTCCCTTTCTCCCTCCCTTCCTTTCTCCCCCTCTCTCCCCTCTCTCTCTCCCTCTCTGTGTCTCTCTGTCTCTGTCTCTCTCCCTCTTTCCCTCTTTTCTCCTTCCTCCCTTTCTCCCTCCCTTCCTCTCTCCCCCTCTCTCTCCCTCTCTCCCTCCCTCTCACCCTCTCTCTCTTCCCCTCTGTCTCCCTCCCTCTCTTACTCCCTCTCTCCCTCTCTCTTTCCCTCTCTCCCTCTCTCTGTGTGTCTCTCTGTCTCTCTCTCCCTCCTCTCTCCTTCCTCCCTTTCTCCCTCCCTCCCTCTCTTCCTCCCTTTCTCCCTCCTCTCTCCTTCCTCCCTTTCACCCTCCCTCCCTCTCTTCCTCCCTCTCTCTCCTATCTCTCCTTTCCTCTCTCTCTTTGTCTCTCCTCTCTCTCCCTCTCTCTGCCTCCCTCCCTCTCTCCCCCTTTCCCTCCCCCCTCCCTCCCCCCTCCCTCTCTCCTACCTCAGGCCTGCCCAGTGTATCACCCGTGGCCAGGCTGGAAATGCCTCTGATGTGTGTCCACTGTAGTGCCCGCCTCGTGACTCTCGAGCACGCCCCACGCATCCAGGGCTTCTGTTTTGTTTCAGTCCCTTCAAATTCCTCTAAACGGAAAGGCCACAGCCGATGGTCAGTGCTGGACGGAGTGGCCGGAAATTCCGCTCTCTGTTCTGCGCTGGCCTCAGGCACACCCAGGGCTGCGGCGGTTTCACTTCTCATGGTTTGTGGGTGGGCGAGGTGGCACACCCAGTGGTGCTCAGCGGCCCCCCTGGGTTTTATTTTGATTGGGGGCCACATCCGGCAGTGCTCAGGGCTTCCTCCTGGCTAGAGGGGCCACATGGGCGCCGGGGACTGAGCCTGGTTGTCTGGGCACAAGGTTAACCCTCACCGGCTCTACTCTCGGCTCCTCCAGGCTCCGGCGGCTGCTCCCGGGAGAGCCGGGGCGGAACCGGGGCCCCTGCACGCAAAGACTCCGTTGCCCTGTCCCCAGAGCCACCCCTCGGCTCCAAATGTCCCTGGCTCTGCAGGTGCAGGTCTCCCTCGAGGGGGCGCTGGTGCTCCTCTCCTCCCTACTGCAGGGGCCCGGCAGTCGGGGCAGGGTGCAAGGGCACCAGGGAAAGGGGCAGAGCTTCAGAGCAGACGAGGGTTCCCCCAGAGAGCTGGTTCTTCAGCACCTCCCGGCACACCTTGCACGGCGGGTCCTACCCAAGGGCCTCCTTCGATCAGCCCTGGCAGGGCCCTCAGTCCCACCTCTGCTGAGCCACCGGCCGGCCACCAGTGTCAGGGGTGGGGTCCCGTGTCTCTCCTCTCCCTGCTGACCTAAAACACCTGCAGGGGAGACGCCCCCACTGAGTCATCCCAGGTCAGGCCCCCCCACCCTCATCTCCAGGCTGAGGCCTGGAGCCTTCTCGGAAGGGGGCAGGCCAAGTCCCCGCCCTGCCAGACCCCAGGGCCCCACCCACACCCGAATCCTCTGGCCTTAAACGGCTGCTCAGCTAATCTCAAAGAGACGCCAAGTGCTGAATTGTCCCCGTTCCTCAGCTCCTGAAGTGTGCGGCCACATACGCGGCCACACAACAGCTCCAAATCCACAGGCCTGACGGCCCAGGAGGAGCACAGAAATTCAGGTAGGAGAGTTCCATAGAAGCCCACGGAGCTCACTGGGCAAAAACAGTAACACAGAAGGCCCCGCTGGCACCCAGCAGCTCGGTAAGTGCTCAGAGGAGGACTTCAGTGACACCAGTTGTGACGAGCAATATAAAGTCAGTGATGTGCTTGGGAAGGGGGCGGGCTTGCAGGGGTCCTTGGGAGCCAGAGCACTGGCAGGGGGGAGGTCAGACTGGCGATGGTGTTGAAACATTAAATACCAGAAACAGCTGTTACGAACAATGTTGTAAACCGGTGCTTAAATGAGATTTCAAATAAATAAATAAACAGTCTGCAAGGGTCCACCTCCTCAATTTGACTCTCTTAAATTCCGGGTGGGTGGGATTTAGGCCACACCCAGGCGCTACTCCTGGTGGTGCTCAGGGAACCATATGTGGTGTTGGAGATTGAATTGGGGTTGACTGCAAATTACTTCCAAAAATTAGGGATATTGTGGATTCCCCTTGGTGACTTGCCATCATAGGTCGGGGCCTCGTGTAAGTGAAATAAGACCAACTGGGGGGGGGTGTCTATACTCTCCCAGACTTAAACCATGTGGGGCTCACCCAGCAGTCAGAGAGTGAGGGCCAGAGGGCCAGCAAGGTAGCTCACTGGTCAGGGCGGCTGGCCTTTCATGCCTCAATACCTGAGTTTGATCCCAAGGACCACGCAGTCCCCCTAGCACAGCTGGGGCCCCTGGTGTCCCCAGCATCCCTAAGCCCCAGCAACGCTCTATCCATAGGCCCAGGTATTCCACCAGGAGAGCTTAGTACCCGGCTAAGGCACTGACCTCTCAGGGGCCAACACGGGTCCCTATCTGGCCCCAAGCGTGGAGCCCTGAGCTCTGCCAGGTGTGACCCACGCTCAGAGCCAGGACTAGCCAGGCGTGGCCCAAACACTCCTGGCCCCAAATTCCAGCCCGGGTGGCCAGTTATCCGTAGGAACGTCCCCGGACACGCTTAGGAGCTACTCCTCTGCCCCGCAGAGGGGGGGGCAGGGTACCAGCACCCACCAGCCCCCGGCTCTGCAGGAAGGGGGGGTTCCTTTGCTTTGTTTTCTAAACATGTTATTTTGAACCACCATGAGATACACAGTCACAAGTTGTTCATGACTGAATTTCGGCCATATGGTGTTCCAACACCTGTGCCTTCACCAGTGCACATTCCCCACCACCGGTGCCTCAGTTTCCCTCCCGCCATTCTCCCCACCGCCCCCCTGCCTCGGTGATCTGTGGCAGGGACCTTCCTTCTCTTTCTCTCTCTCTCTCTCTCCCTCCCTCTCTCTCTGTCTGTCTCTGTCTCTCTGTCTGTCTCTGTCTCTCTCTGTCTCTGTCTGTCTGTCTCTCTCTCCCTCCCCCCTTTTGGGCACTATGGTTTGCAATACAGGTACTGAAAGGCCGTCGTGTCTAACCCTTTACCCCCTTTCAGCACTCAGTTCTTGTCCAGAGGGACCATCTCCAACTATCACTGTCATCCTGTCCTCTCTCCTTACTGCACTCCCCAGGGGTGATCCTTCCAATTTCCCCAAGGGGAGGGTAAGTCTGGCCCCGCTGAACAGTGCTCGTCCACCTGGAAGGCAGGACCAGCACGGAGGTGAGCCTGGGGGCGAGGAGTCGTCTCAGGGTGGTGTTTCGGAAGAAGCTCTCTGGAGAACTCACAAACACGTGCGGGTTATTTTCCTTATGGAGACACGTAACAATGCTGGGTCTCATTCCCCTGACCCTGAAAGAGCCTCCAATGCGGCATCGTTGGGAAGGACGAGTAGAGAGAGGCTGCTGAAATCTCAGGGCTAGGACAAATGGAGATGTTACTGAGACCGCTCGAGAAATTCGACGATCAACGGCATGATGATGATGATGATGATGATGATGATGATGATGATGATGATGATGATGGTGGAGACACGTTGTTCTCCCAGCCGCGGTGCTAGACCAGCCGGGCATCCTGGCGTCCATGACCTGGACGGTACCTGCCTCCCTGGGTTGTGCAGCCTGGGAAAGTGATGATCCAATTTTGAAGGGGACGGTCAAGACGTCTCGGGACAGGCTGTCTGGGAGGGTCCCCGGGATACCCCGGCTATTGCTGTCTGTCTCGTCAGGAAGCTTCCCACTGTGTCCACCTCACTCACCACCCTCAGAGCCCTCGGACCTCGGGCTCGGCACCCTCTGAACTCTGCTCTCGTGCCTGGGGTCTTGAGGGATTTTTTTCCTTTCTTGTCTTTGTCCCCCATTTCTAAGGAAAATCAGATGCTTATTTAATTTTTTCAATTTTGTTTGTTTGTTTGTTTATTTATTTATTTTTGAATCACTGTGAGACAGACCCTTACAAAGCTGCTCATGATCAGGTTTCAGTCATACAGTGTTCCAACACTCCTCCCTCCCCCAGTGTCCTCAGTTTCCCTCCCATCACCCCCACCCCAGCCTGCCTCTATGGCAGGAGCTTTTCCTCTCTCTCTCTCTCTCTCTCTCTCTCTCTCTCTCTCTCTTCCCCCTCCTCTTTCTCTCTCTTTTCTTCCCTCTCCCCACTCCCTTTTGGGCACTGTGGTCAGCAATCAGATTGTTCTTTCTTTCTTTTATTTTTTGCTTTTTGGGTCACACCCAGCGATGCTCAGGGGTTACTCCTGGCTCTGCACTCAGGAATTACTCCTGGCGGTGCTTGGGGGACCCTATGGGATGCTGGGAATCGAACCCGGGTCGGCCGCGTGCAAAGCCAACGCCCTCCCCGCTGTGCCATCGCTGCAGCCCCTCAGATGGTTGTTTCTGTGCTCGGCTCCGAGGCGGCAGAGACAGCTGGCGGGCTGGGGCTCAGACTGGACGGGATTTGGGCTGGAAAGTGGGTTCCAGGCCGAGCTCACAACCCAAGTGGCACATGTGGGGCACGTGGAGCTGCAGGGCTGTGCTCAGGGGCCTGGGGCCAGCGGAGTCTGGGCTGAGCACAGACTGGGTGTGCGGGCATGAAGGTCGCTCTCTGGGGAGCGAGTACAGAGACCATGGTGCTGGGCTGCACGCAGCCGACCTGGCTCTGATGCCCGGCCTTGCACATGGTCCTA
Organism: Sorex araneus; assembly: GCF_027595985.1. Classification (NCBI taxonomy): domain Eukaryota; kingdom Metazoa; phylum Chordata; class Mammalia; order Eulipotyphla; family Soricidae; genus Sorex; species Sorex araneus. The sequence continues at coordinate 5,616,442 of NC_073304.1, read as the reverse complement.
CGAGCACTGCCAAGAGCAGTGCCCGAGCACAGAGCCAGGAGTCAGCCCTGAGCATAGTCAGGTGGGATCCAAGCACTGTAGCACTGTCGTCCCGTTGTTCATCGATTTGCTCAAGCGGGCACCAGTAACGTCTCCATTGTGAGACTTGTTGTTACTGTGTTTGGCATATCGAATACGCCACGAGGAGCTTGCCAGGCTCTGCCGTGCGGGCGCAATACTCTCGGTAGCTTGCCAAGCTCTCCGAGAGGGACAGAGGAATCGAACCCGGGTCTGCCGCATGCAAGGCAAACGCCCTACCTGCTGTGCTATCGCTCCAGTCCAAGTGGGGGGATCCAAAAGGCTAGAAAAAAAGAAAAAAGAAAATCACTTTTTGAAACTTAGAAAATGATGCCATGAGCTGGCCGTTCCTCCTGGCAACGGGTGAATCCCGCAGCCGACCAGCCATTGGGGAAACTGAGGCCCCACACCCCCTGAGCCCTCACAAGCTAGCCTCGGGGCCCTGGAGACCACGCCTCTTCCTGCTGCCCACCGGAAGCAGCAGGAGGGCCCGACTTGGGGGTGACTTTCCATGGGTGGGGCTGCCCCGTAAGACAGGTCGGAGGAAAGAGAGGGGCCGTCGGGGCTCTGGGGGTCCCCGCAGGTGGCAACACTGTGAGGCTTCCCGGTCCTCGATCCCTCATGAAGCACCATTCCTGGGGGGCCAGGGAGCCCCTCCGTCCTGCGGACCCTCTGAGAGAGCCAGTGAAGCACACGTCTCTGCCGTGAAGTGCTCGGATGCTTCGGGAAACACCTCGGGGACAGTTCCGGGGGTGGTGCCGAGGGCGGGGGGCCTGGCTGGGGCTGAGCGGGCCGAGGGCAGGTGAAGGCGTTCTTTATCAGATGGCTGTTGGGGACATGACTCATTCCCTGCTCAGTGCCAGGCAGGGGTGAGGGGGAGAAGCCGGCAGGGGTGAGGGGGAGGAGCCGGCAGGGGCCCTGGTGCTTGGGGGTGTGTGTGGAGGAGGCAGATAAAGATGAGGGGACAGGGGCTGGAGCAATAGCACAGCGGGTAGGGCGTTTGCCTTGCACGCTGCCAACCGGGTTCGATTCCCAGCGTCCCATATGGTCCCCCGAGCACTGCCAGGAGTAATTCCTGAGTGCAGAGCCAGGAGTAACCCCTGTGCATCGCCGGGTGTGACCCAAAAAGAAAAAAAAAAGCTGAAGGGACAGATTTGAAAGCAGTTTCAGTGGAAATTTCTATTCCTTTTAGCTTTATTTGAGCAATAAATATGAAATAAATTTCGTATGTGGCAGCCAAGGGGGCGGACAGTGAAGGAAGGAAGGTCACACTGGTGGCGGGGTTGGGCTTGGAACATTGTATTTCTAAAACAACGGTATTCGGAACGACTTTGTAAATCATGGCTCCTTCATAAAAAAAAAAAGGGGGGGCTGGAGCAATAGCACAGCAGGGAGGGCGTTTGCCTTGCACGTGGCCGACCGGGGTTCGATTCCCAGCATCCCATAGGGTCCCCTGAGCAGCGCCAGGAGTAATTCCTGAGTGCAGAGCCAGGAGTCACCCCTGTGCATCGCCAGGTGTGACCCAAAAAGCAAAAAGGAAAAAAAAGAAGGAAGAAAAATAAAAACCTAGAGTGAATTCCACATGCCCCTTTGCTTCGGCCACGGGCAGGTTGGTCCCTCCATTTCCCCTTTGTAACGTCCTTGGCAGGTCACGCTTGTACCTGCCCTCAGCCAAGGATGCCCAGTGATCTAAGGATTGTCTCCTACGGGACAGCCCAGCATTCTTTATCAGGTGACTGCTGGGGACATCATTCATTACCCCGCTCAATGCCACTTATGCAAATACCCCGGTGACAAATGCATCCTAGGGCCCTGGGCCAAGAAAAATGGGTTCTGCTGACATGCAGGCTGGATCCTGCCCCCAGACAATGGGACCCCCCCTGGCCTGCCTCCCGCCAGCCCCACCCAGCCCCCCACCACCACCCACCCGCCTCTGGGGATGGGGGTGCTCGCGTGGAAGTTCAAGTTTCGGCCTGGGCGTTTGCGGCCTTCCTGGAAGAAGCGGCAGCCCTAGCTGGCCTGGCTCTGCTTCAGCGCTGACCATCCTTTGGGGTGGGCGGGAAGGCCGCGAGTCCACCGCCCTTCCAGGCCTCGGAGCAGCCGTCAGCAGGATCGTGCGGCTGTCGGGGCCTGGGAGACCCCGTTCCAGGCTCCGTGCGGGGCCCGTGGGGGAGGGGAGAGAGGGACTCCCCGGCCGGGGCCCGCCTGGTGGGGTTCACTTGGAAGCAGGGAGAGAAACCCTTGGCTTCTGGCCGGAGCCGGCGAGAGGCTGCAGGAAGGACGGGCCTGGACCCAGAGCCTCCCCCGTGGCCTGCCTGGCCAGGGTCCGAGTGGCTCGTCCCCACAGTGGTGGGGTGGCAGGGATGTCGGGCACAGAGCCCGGGAAGGGAGCCGAGCAGGCGGCTGGCCGTGGGCTCTGGGGTCTAAGCGACTGTTCCTACAGGGGCCTGGGGAGCGGCTCGGCCCCGCGCCCACCCCCAGGGTGGATGCTGGGAAGGGGCCGTTCCACAGTGCTCACTCGTTCTTTTTACTTGGGGACCACAAGCAGCCGGGCTCAGGGCTGACTCCGGGATCACTCCTGGTGGGGCTTGGGGGGTATACGGGAGGCCCCCCCAGAGCTGACCCTGCGGCTCTCCCTGTCCTGGGCTCCCTCCCTTCTCAGCCACAGGCGCGGTGGGGGGGTGGGGAAGGGGGGCCTCGGGGGAGGGGGAGCTCCATCTGCGGGGGCAGGGGGCTGGCTGGTGAGTCCTGGGGACCCGCCCGAGCAGACACACTCGCCATGGCAGCTACCGAGGGGCAGAGGCACGGGGCGGTCGGAGCAGGACCCCGTGGGAGTCATTCTAGAAGGTTCCAGGGCCAGCTGCAGTGGGTCAGGCGTGAGCGTCCCGGTGAGAGAAGCTGAGGGCGCTGGGGAGGGGGCGTTTCCCCTGGACCCCCGCCGGCTGCTGGGGGGCGGGGGGGTGTCCTCGGACACGGTCGCCACAGGACAGCTGCCCCGGACGGTCCATGGCAGCAGCCGTCCGTCATCAGCGCTGTCCGGCCCCGCCCGGACGTCCAGGCGCTCCCTGTCCGTCCCAGGGGGCTCTCTCCAGAGGGGCTGCGCGGAGGCCCGGGGGGTCTTTCTAGGCCCCACCGTGGGCCGGTGGGACCTCAGCGTGCCCCGAAGGAAACTCCCCGCCCCAGAGTGCCAGCAGCCCCAGGACCGACCGACCCCACCCGCAGTGGGCTTGGCAGGTAAACTGAGCCTGCACTGTCCAGGGGCAAGTTCCATGCAGGGACACCCCCTTGCTTTAGCAGACTCTGCTCTCGGGCCCCTGGCAGCTGGGGGAGACGCACGAGCCGGCTTATGTATGCTCGAAGGCACACACACACCCCCATGCACACGCACACTCACATGCATACACTCACACGCGTGCACACACACATACACACATTCACACACGCGAACATACACACATTTACACATTACATGCGCGCACAGGCACACACACGCGCACACACACACACACACACACACACACACACACACACACTCCCAGTCCATGGGGTCTGACAGCTGCAATTAGCCTCTGGGTCCCTCCAAATTAGATGCAGGTGGCTAATCGCCCATGCCAGGAGGCAACTGTGGGTGCAATTAGTCATGTCTCTCCCCCACTCGGGGGTCCTAATGGGTGGGGGCGGGGGGGAGGGGAGCCGGGCCTGCCGGGCTTCTGGGAGAGGTCCTCCCTCGGGCCTGGGAGGGCTGGGGCGGGCAGGGAGGAGACGGCGGGGGCGGTTCCTCCCAGGCCCAGGCCCGTGTGGTTCTGCCGCCCCAGTTCCCCGCCCCCCAGACCTGGAGACAGCCCACACCCCCGCTGAGAGCAGTGCTGACCCGCCCCCGGCTCCGGGAGTCTCCGCAGCGACACGCGTGCAGCAGTGGGAAGGGGCCCGCCAGACCCATTGCACAGATGAGCAAACGCAGGTCACTGGGTGGGCGGCAGAGCCTGCTTGGACGCCGGGGCCCTGGGTGCATATGTTCCTCTTTCAGGTCACCATGCACACTTCTTCCCTTTCTTGTCGGCATGTGTGTGTGTGTGTGTGTGTGTGTGTGTGTGTGTGTGTATGTGCATATGAGTGCTATGTGTGTATATGTGTTTGTGTATGTGTGTGTGTTTCTGTATGTGTATATATGTGTTTGTGTGTGTGTTTGTGTGTCTGCATGTGTGTATGTGTATGTTTCACATACACCTCTCACCTCTCTCCCTCCCTCTCTCCTCTCTCCCTCTCTTTCTCCCTCTCTCCTTTCCTCCTCTCTCCTCTCTCCTCTCTCTCCTCTCTCCTCTCTCTCCTCTCTCCCTCCCTCTCTCCCTTCCTCTCTCCTCTCTCCTCTCTCTCTCCTCTCCCTCTCTGTCTCTCTCTGTCTCCCTCTCTCTCTCCCTCTCTCCTCTCTCCCTTTCTCTCTCCTCTCTCTTCCTCCTCTCTCATTCCTCTCTCTCCCCCTCTCTCTCTCCCTCTCCCTCTCCCTCTCTCTCTCCCTCTCGCTCTCCCTCTCCCTCTCTCCCTCTCCCTCTCTCTCTCCCCCTCTCTCTCTCTCCCTCTCTCCCTCTCTCTCCCTCTCCCTCCCTCTCTCTCTCTCCCTCCCTCTCTCTCTCTCTCTCTCTCTCTCTCTCTCTCTCTCTCCCTCTCTCTCTCTGAACGTTCCTGATGGGGCAGAGGGAAGAGGGGCAAAAGCAGTACCCACCTCTAGAAACAGGACTGGGCATCAGCCCAGCTCATACCCGGCCCAAGATTGCGCATGACCCTTCCTCACAGACACGCAAGGGGTGAGCACCAAAGAAGGGAGAGCGTCCTCTGTGGGCCCGGCCTGAGAGCCCCAGACCGCGGAGGCCCCGTATGAGACACCCCACGCTGAAGCCTGACGTCCCGTGCCTCACTGACACACGCACCGCTCTTCCCGCTGATTTCCGAACAAGTCCGGAGGTGACTCTGGTCCTGCCAGCTTCACGGGGGCTCCGGCTTGGCGAGGGGGGCAGGGAGCGTCTGGCAGCCTTCTGCAGCGGGCAGCACCCGTCTGCCTTGTGCCGAGCCGAGTGGAGCCAGAGCAGGCACGGCCCCTCACGTGCTGCCCCCGGGAGGAAAGGCCCCCCGGGAAAGGGCAGGCGTGCTCCCAAGGCGTGCTCCCAGAACTCTCCTGAGTGCTGCCCAGCTGCCACCTTTCTCCCCCCGTGCCTGGGTCTGGCGTGTGTGTGGCAGTGGACGTCACCCGAAAAAAATCAAGGTCGGCTCCAAATATGTGGGAGGACTTCTCTAAGCACCCCGCCGGCCTGAGGCAGAGTGGCCGCTGCTGGAAGTTCGATGGCCGCAGACCTGCAGAGGGTCAGAGACGCGACACAGCCTGAATTCGGAAGATGCTTTTTCCTGGAGGCCAGACCTGCGGCTCTCTCTAGCCAGTGCTCCAGGAGGCTCCCGAGAGATCTAAAGAAAAGGACTTTTGCATTTTTAATGACACGATATATATATGGGCTAGGGAGATAGGACCGTGGATCGAGTACTTGCCTTGCATGCATCAGACCTCGGTTCGATTCCTGGCACCCCAGAAAGTCCCCTGAGCACTGCCAGAAGTAATTCCTGAGTGCAGAGCCAGGAGTAACCCCTGAGCATCACCAGGTGGGATCCAAAAACTAAAAAGAAATGTCTTAAATTGAAAAATGGACAAGACTGAACCCCAGCACTCCTTCCTATGAAAGCAACTCAATGTCTGAGCTTCTAGTTCGAAAACTTCGCAAAATTGCATGCAAATGGCATTCAGTAGTTGGGCACGCCCCCCATTTGTGGGTCACCCATCCCTTCACTCTCCAGTCACCCCTCCTTCGTCCGGTCCACACAGGTAACCGTCATCCTGGTCAGACCCCAGTGAGCCTCAGCAGCGGGAAATCTCGCTGCTCAGAAACTCTCTGAGCAGGGAAACGCTTGGAATAAATCAAAATAAAATCAGAGTTGGTGTTGTGCTTATTCTTAATGACACATAGGAGGCCATAAACCAGGCAGGCTACTTAATTGACCACTGAGGAGCTTTCTCTCGCAGTCAGTTTGAGATGTCCCAAATCCAATATCGTATCAGTGATTTGATTTGTTAATAATAAAATTGCAAATACCTTTTCATTTGGCTTCAAAAAGCAAACAGCCACTCGGAATAATTTTTATGGGTCTTGGAATGCAATATAAACTTAAAATATTGTGTTTGCAACTGCTATTGGCATGACCGTGTTATAATTCATATTGACCTATTTTGATGTACAGTGGCATAATGAAACTTTAAAAATATACTCTGCGAAGCTACTTCTAAACCCAAGCCCTCAGCACAGATTAACACAGGAGCAACCTGGGGATTCTTTGCATGTTTTCTTAGGGAGATTTCTCAGGAACGATTGTTCCGCTCCCCACAACCTGAATTTAAGGAGGGATTATGAAGTCTTGCAGAGAGACCGATGCCTCTTGTCCCCTCCTGGACCCGTGGTCTGAACCCCACCTCACCTCACCCCCATCCTGCCTCCCGCACGAGTCCATCCCCTCCCTGCTCCGGTGGTTTCTGAATGTAGCGTGTGTTCAGACATGCGTGTTTCTGTATTTAAGTCTTCTAGCCCCTCTGTAAAGGCTCTTCCTCTTGTCTCTGCTTAGAGACCATCTCTAAGACTCTTCGGCTCCTTGCTAAAAGGCCTTCCCTGCATGGAACTCCAAACACCGACACTCTTCCCCCCACCCCCCGACCCTCAGAAGAGAGACACGGGCCTCTGCATGGAGAGAAGCACACAGAAGCATGAAGAAGTACAGCAATGAAAGGGGGGGAGACTCTATTTTAGCACCGTTCATACTGTGTTACATCTATTGGTTCATGGGACTATCTCTGAGTTTCTCAATGGCACAACTATGACATGTTCTAGCCAAAGATGTCTACCTGGTCCACATGTCTTCAATAAATGTGAAATGATGCTGTTGGATGGATGTGTGGATGGGTCAAAAGTAGATGGAAGCATGGGTGGGAGGATGGGTGAAAGAAGGGATAAATGATGACCGGATGACAAGTAGATGGGTGATGAATGGAAGGAAAGAAGAAAAGATGAAAGGAAGGGAGGGAGGAAGGAAGGGAGGGAGGAAGGAAGGATGGAAGGAAGGAAGGAAGGAAGGAAGGAAGGAGGGAGGGAGGAAGGAAGGATGGAAGGAAGGATGGAAGGAAATAAGGAAATATCACAGGAAGGAGGGGAAGGGAGGAAGGAAGGAAGAAAAGGAAGGAAGGAAGAGAGGGAGGGAGGAAGGGAAGGAGGGAGGGAGGGAGGGAGGAAGAAAGGAAAGAATAAAAGAAGGATGGAAGGAAATAAGGAAAGATAACAGGAAGGGGGGAAGGGAGGAAGGAAGGAAGGAAGGAAGGAAGGAAGGAAGGAAGGAAGGAAGGAAGGAAGGAAGGAAGGAAGGAAGGAAGGAAGGAAGGAAGGGAGGGAGGGAGGGAGGGTAAGCGGATAAATGGGTAGAAGGAATGGTAGAGAAGTGATGGTGGAAGGAAAGATGAATGAATTGGGTAGAGGGACAGATAGATGGATGAACAGTTAGGCAGAAAGATGTAAAGATTATGGGTAGGTAGATGGATGGATGGATCGAAGAAACAGATTTTTCCAGATGATAATACTTTCTGTGGCATTGGATACTTGCTCTTCTCTAGGATAGAAACCTAGAAAGGGGAGCTTTGTAAGGGATGTCACAAGAATTGTGGGAAATGCATCTATAGCGATCTGTCCACCTGACACTTGCACCCACGGGGGACAAAGTGCCTTTTCCGTTACCAACATGCTGCAGTGTTCTTTTGTGGGGAGGGGTGGTCACACCTGGGAGTGCTCAGAGTTGATTTCTGGCTCTGCACTCAGGGACACTATTATTCTTTTAAGGCTTGGGGTATTTTTTAAGTTTTTGAGGTGAAAAATAGCATTAATTTTATTAATTTTCCTTTTTATGTTTGTTTGTTTGTTTGTTTTCAGGCCACACCTGGCGATGCTCTGAGATCACTCTTGGTTCTATGCTCGGGAGTGACTCCTGGCATTGCTCAGGGGACCATATGGGGTGCCGGGGATTGAATCTGGGTCAGCGGTGTGCAAAGCAAGTGCCTTCCCCACTGTACTATCTCTCCAGCCTCTGTTTTCATTTTTACTGTGGGGCTATGCATCTTGCACTTAGTTGCTAATAACTTCCCGTGTGTGTGTGTGTGTGTGTGTGTGTGTGTGTGTGTGTGTGGTTTTGTGTACACACAGTCTATTTTCTGCCAGGTAGCTCCTCAATTTTGTCATGATCACGTGCTTGCAAGTCAGGTAGCCAAAGGCTGTCAGCTGTTCCTTTCGTCCTCATAAGCTACGTACTTTATTTTAAAGGACCAGAATCCAACACCTACCAGGCACTATAGGTCATGTATTCATTTACTGTTACAATATAATAAATATTATATTATTTATAGTCTAAATTAAGTATAGAGCCTTTCATCTGACAGGCTTTCATCTGATGATATAATAAATATTATATTATTTATAGTCTAAATTAAGTGTAGAGCCTTTCACCTGACACAAAAAAAAGATTTTTTTTGCTAATTTATTCATCTTCTATTCCATGCAATGATGTATAGATTACAAATTCCTTGTTTCTGCATAGATTTTAAAAACCTCCTCCCATTTGTTTTGGGACCACACCCAGTGATGTTCAGGGCTTACTCCTGATCTGTGCTCAAGGATCATTCCTGGTGAGCTCGGGGGACTAGAAGGAGTGCTAGGAACCCAACTCAAGTTGGTCACGTGACACACAAACACCCTACCCCCAACTCTCGCTCTGGCCCGGGTTGTCTATTAGTCTGTACAGTGCATTAATGGTCACACCTTGGGAGTCTTTGGCACACCATGGACTCCGTTAACTTGCCTACTCTTCACCACTGGGGTTCAACTTCACCCCAGATGGGATTCTTAATTAATTGAGTCTTCCAGATCCTCAAATACCTGAACTGGAGATCAACTCGATGTCTCCAGGGCTTTTATTTCCCTAGGGACGTCTTGCCTCTCAGCATGCTAAACCCTGTTCTCCAATGTCTCATTTCTAAGCTTCCCTAGATTAGAATTCGAGTCTTCGTTCTTAGCTCGAATCTGGGCTGACGTATGGTGTGGGGTAGGGCTTCCAGATGGAGAGTTGATTATCTCAAAGTAATTGATCGGGGGGCCAGAGGGATGGTTCAATTTGCCTCCTTGTACTCGGCTGACCTGGGTTTAATCCCCAGCACCACATAGAGTTCCCCGAGCCCAGCAGGAGTGACCCACGAGCCCAGGGGTCACTGCTGGGTGTAACTCTGAGCACTTCCGGGTGTGACCCCCATACCCCCCAATCAAACAAAAACAAAGTAATTGGTTGGCTAGGTGGCACTGTCCACTGATCTAAAGCGCCATCTTTGTGCCAGGAGAGCTAAGGTGTGAGCCTCAGCTCAGTGGCGGGCACCGCCAGGTGTGGTTCCTGGGAACATGTCCGTCTCTGGGGCGGGGAGATGGCTCACAAGGCGGGAGTATGTGCTCTGCATGCAGAAGTCTCAGCCTCAATCCCTGAAAGTACTTCCGTGGTCTCCCGAGCACTCAAGAGCGAGCCCTGAGCACTGAGCCAGGGCAGACCCTGATTCAGCCTTGTAAAGCTGTATCCTACGCCGTCTGCACTACCCCTGAAGCTGTTCTGGGGACAAAGGCTCTGTTTCTCACAGAAGTATTCTCTATCTTATTTCATTAGTCTACTTTTCCTTTCTGTACTGACGGGGGATTGCTTTAGTTACTGTGGCATCTTAGGGTGTTTGATATTCTTGTTTTCTTGGATTCTTTTGTATTTTCTTTCACAGATGAACTTAGAAATCAGCTTACTAAAGTTTGTGAAAAAATTATTAGGGATTTCACGATCATGAAATCCCATCAATCACTGATTTCTCAGGCAGGCTCAGTAACCTCTCATTTCGTCCTTTCCCTGAGATCTTAGAAGTCCATCTCGACTTGGCCCTCCCAATGATTAGGGATATAGGGATATATAATATTTAAAGATTTATCCTGGGGAATACTGACATCTTACTGGTGAATAATTGCACACAGATCATCTTCTAAAACTAATGTGCTGGTTTTGAAAGTGTTTTATTTTTTAATGGAATGTGAACATTCACTGTCACCGTCACTGTCATCCCATTGCTCATCAATTTGCTCAAGCGGGCACCAGTAAGGTCTCCATTGTGAGACTCATTGTTGCTGTATTTGGCATATCAAATACCCCACAGGTAGCTTGCCAGGCTCTGTCGTGCGGGCGAGATACTCTTGGTAGCTTGCCAGGGTCTCCGAGAGGGGCAGAAGAATCGAACCCGGGTTGGCCGCATGCAAGGTAAACGCCCTACCCACTGCGCTATTGCTCCAGTCCGTGAACATTCACATAAAGTTTATTTCTATACATTTATTCATTTGTTTTTCACTTTTGGTGAATAGGCCCTTTGTGCTAATTTTTTCTCCTCCTTCCTCCCTCCTTCCTCCCTCCCTCCTCCTTCCCTCCCTCCCTTCCTCCCTCCCTCCCTCCCTCCCTCCCTCCTCCCTCCCTTCCTTCCCTCCCTCCCTCCCTCCCTTCCTTCCTTCTTCCTTCCTTCCTTCCTTCCTTCCTTCCTTCCTTCCTTCCTTCCTTCCTTCCTTCCTTCTTCCCTCCCTCCCTCCCTCCCTCCCTCCCTCCCTCCCTCCCTCCCTCCCTCCCTTCCTTCCTTCCTTCCTTCCTTCCTTCCTTCCTTCCTTCCTTCCTTCCTTCCTTCCTTCCTCACACTCTGGAGTTCTCAGGGCTTACTCCTGCCTCTGTACTCAGGGATCACTCCTGGCAGTGCTCAGGGGACCATATGTGGTGCTAAGGATCAAACCCTGGTGGACCACATGCAAGGCAAGAACCTTAACCCTGAGCTACCTCTCTGCTCCCCTATCATGTTCTGTCCTAGGTCAGTATTCTGACCTGTTCTTACTGTATGTACCTCCCAAGATATTCATCCAAGTGCTAAACTCCTTCGTTCTGGTCCTCTCCATAAGCAGATGATAGAATTACCTTCACAGAACAAAGAGTTTGCTTTCTGCCTTCCTAATACTTATATTTTATTTCTCTTCTCACCTAGTTGTTTCGGTAGGACACAGAAGAGAGCAGAGAGCCTTCCTGGTCCCCGCTGGCCGGCCACGGGAACGCCCCTCTGAGTCATGCTGGGGAATTATGTTTGTGTTTGTTTCGGGAACTCTGACCTATGTGGGTTTAGACCAAATGGTACAACAAAGAGAGTCTGTGGGGGCTGGAGCGATAGCACAGTGGGGAGCACAGTGGATAGCACAGTGGGCAGGACGCGAGGCCGACCTGGGTTTGATTCCCAGCATCCCATATGGTCCTTGAGCACTGCCAGGAGTGATTCCTGAGTGCAGAACCAGGAGTCAGCCCTGAGCATTGCCAGGTATGACCCAAAAAAGCCGAGAGAGAGAGACAGAGAGAGAGAGAGAGAGAGAGAGAGAGAGAGAGAGAGAGAGAGAGAGAGAGAGAGAGAGAGAGAGAGACAGAGAGAGAGAGGGAGAGAGAGAGGAAGAGAGAGAGAGAGAGAGAGAGAGAGAGAGAGAGAGAGAGAGAGGGAGAGAGAGAGAGTCCGAAACGCTAAAGGGGAAAAGAAAAAGACAGATGCTAATTCTTCCTCACCAAGGGTTCCCAGTGCGAGTCCGGGGTTGGCAGCTGGGTCGGTCCTGCCGACTCCAGGGAATGAGTCAGTAGAAGCGTTTGCTGGTTTCTGCCCCTCCCGCCCCGGCTGCTGAAGCCAGTGCGTTTCCCGGGAGCAGCAGCCGCTGTTCCGCGGAGCTCCCGGGCTGAGTGATGGGATGGTGGCTGATCGCAGAGAAGACCAAGAAGCTTGGGGCTCGCAGCACCTCCCCCATACTCCCCGCCGGAACGGGGAAAGGCTCAGAAACGGCTCCTCCTTGGTCCTGGCCAAGGTGTCTCCAGGGAATCCCAGTGGAGGGGGTCTTGGGGCTTCTTCGAGGCCAGACTCACCCCAGGAAAGTGCGTTGCCTCAGCAACGGGGGTCAAGACACGCCTGCGCTGGGGGTGCTCCTAGCCTGGCCCGTGTCTCTCTCCGTCTGGACGCTCACCTCATCGCTAGCACCTGATTGATTATTGGCTTACGGCTGCTCTCGGGGCTGAGCGGGACCATGTGATGCTATGGCGGGAACCCGGCCCGCTGCCCGCAAGCCCACTCCCAGCCCTCCCGGCCACCCCCTGCCCGCACAGCCCACTCCCAGCCCTCCCGGCCCACTGCCCGGAAGCCCACTCCCAGCCCTGCCGGCCACCCCCTGCCCGCAAAGCCCACTCCCAGCCCTGCCGGCCACCCCCTGCCCGCACAGCCCACTCCCAGCCCTGCCGGCCACCCCCTGCCCGCACAGCCCACTCCCAGCCCTGCCGGCCACCCCCTGCCCGCACAGCCCACTCCCAGCCCTGCCGGCCACCCCCTGCCCGCACAGCCCACTCCCAGCCCTGCCGGCCACCCCCTGCCCGCACAGCCCACTCCCAGCCCTGCCGGCCACCCCTGCCCGCACAGCCCACTCCCAGCCCTCCCGGCCACCCCCTGCCCGCACAGCCCACTCCCAGCCCTGCCGGCCACCCCCTGCCCGCACAGCCCACTCCCAGCTCTCCCAGCCACCCCCCTGCCCGCACAGCCCACTCCCAGCCCTCCCGGCCACCCCCTGCCCGCACAGCCCACTCCCAGCTCTCAGCCACCCCCCTGCCCGCACAGCCCACTCCCAGCCCTCCTGGCCACCCCCAGCCCCATAACACCTTTGAGCCAACAGGTCTGTGTCCACTAGTGGACACAAAGGCTGTGTTTTTGGCTTTTTACCAAGTGTCTTCTGATTTTCCTTTTAATTTTTTTCCTTTCACGTTCACTGATTTCTTCCTCCTACTGTCTTTAGTCTTCTGTCGTTGCTTGCTTTTCTTTTGGGGGGTCACACCCGGCGGTGCCCAGGGCTCTGCCCTCAGGGATCACCTGTAGTGGGCTCAAGGGACCATATGTGGCGTCAGATTTGCCCCCAGGTGGGCGGTGTGCGGGACAAAAGTCCTCCCCACTGGATTCCGGCGGGTGGATCTGGTCCTCTCCCGTCCCTACACACACTCTAGTGTCTTTAGTTTTATTTTATTTTTTCCCCTATCCCTTCAGTTTCCTGAGTTAAGTATTTAGATAATTTATTCTCTCTCTGTATCTCTCTCTCTCCTCTCTCTCCCCCTCTCTCTTTCTCCCTCTCCCTCCTTCCCTCTCCCCCCTCTCTCTCACTCTTTCTCTCTCATCTTTGGGCCATGTCTTGTGATGCTCAGGGCTTACTCCTGGCTCTGCACTCAGGAATCACCTGGTGCTGCTCAGGGGACCATATGGAACACCGGGGATTGAAACCGGCTCAGCCACAAGCAAGGCCAGAGCCTGACGCAGGGTACTATCTCCCCGGCCCCTCTCTCTCTAATTCTCATGTAGAAGATTTTAGGCTGTAGGCTTTCCTCTGAGGGTTAACTTCTCTGCAGTCCATAGGTTCTTGTACGCAGAGTGCTGTCATTTGAGAACTTCTCTTTGGGGGGGGGGGGGCTGTGTACATGTGGGGGCGGGGGTGGAGCTACACTCAGTGATGCTCAGGGGTTACTCCTGGCTCTGCACTTGAATCACTCCTGGTGGTACTTGGAGGCCCACATGGGATGCTGGGGATCAAACCCTGGCCGGCCGTGTGCAAGGCAAGCACCTGACTGCTGTACTGTTACTCCAGCCCCATCGAGAACTTCTGAATGGTTTTTTAGTTTGCTTTTCTCTCTAACCTCAAAGTTATTTAGGATGGCATTTTAACATTTTAAAGCAGATGAGCTTGATTTTGCGATTGTTGTCGAGGATAACTCCAGTTTTATTGGACTGTGATCAGAAATCTGGTTTGAATTTTTGTCTTTGCTTATTAAGAGACTTCCTACATTAAGGACTACAGGATTGTATTTTATGAATATTTCTTGAGAAGAACCTATATTTCTTGATTGTTGAAACTCAAAAGACCACGTTTCTATTATATCAAGCTTGTGAACTGAGCTATGTAATTCTTTTATATTTTTATTTCATTCTCTATTAGGTCCACTTATTTTGGTGAAAAGCATGATTTTGTATGTGTAAGTTTCCAGCTTCATTTTCGAGTTTTTACTAAAATTTGAAAGTACCCCATCAGGTGCAAAAGTAATTCACTATTACACCTTCTTGTAAATTATATTTTTTATCAAGAGGAAAGATCACTTTGCCTTGCATTCTATTCCACGTTTGAGTGACATTACTAAAACTGCCTTCTCTTCTAGCACCTGCCTCCCTTTCTGATGCCTTTATTTTCAGTGCTTTGGGGCTACTTTTAGTTTTTTACTTTTTGGACACACTCAGCGGTGGTCACGCTGGCTCTGTGCCCAGGAATCACTACTGGCAGGTTTGGTGGGACCTATGGGATACTGGGGATTAAACCCAGGTTGCCAGGTGCAAGGCAAATGCCCTACCCACTGTACTGTCATTCTGGCCCCGGGGGTTATTTTTTAAGTTTTTCTTCTATGAACAATGTACTTCTTTTTTTTTAACATCAAGTATCACAATGTTTATTGATAGATACAACTATATTAAATCAGGGCATGAACATGACTTGATAAATGAAGTAGACTTAATTTCAATACTATCATAAGAGGGACCAATTCAAATTCTCACCATTTGTTTCACACCCACAAAAACCACTTCAAGGGCATTAACGATCTCTCAAAACTGATCAGTTTTGGACCAGTAAACCATGTTTCTTTTTAAAAAAGACTTGTGCATTTGCCCGGGCTCAAGGATATTAAAATCTAGCACACAAAGCCCATAACCAGAGGTAGAAAATACAGGCAATAGACTTCCGGATCTTTCCAAACTCGCTCACACGTCCTTCTCTCCCGGAAGGGGGCATACCATGACACTCGCCATAACCATGCTGCTGGACCTCGTGCCAGGCTGTTACACTCGGGGAGCCCCAGAGGAGGGTGGGTAAGACCCCTCTCGCCCCAAGGGACCCCACTGCGGCAGCCGAAAACCTCCACAACCCAAATACCGCCACGCTCACAGCCACAGTCTCTGCACGCTCGGGCAGGGTCTCAGCCAGGAGTGAAGCTATTCCTGCAGCCTGAGACACTTCCTAGGACACGCCCTACCCATCCTCCGAGAGCACCGCATCCCATTTGATGGGATTCAAAG
The DNA here is from genome assembly GCF_027595985.1 of Sorex araneus. Classification (NCBI taxonomy): domain Eukaryota; kingdom Metazoa; phylum Chordata; class Mammalia; order Eulipotyphla; family Soricidae; genus Sorex; species Sorex araneus. Next base: position 5,601,087 of record NC_073304.1, on the reverse strand, counting down.
TAGGAGGCAGCCAACCTTAGAGGGAAATACTATATTATTTTGGTTCTGCTTTGGGCAGGGGTTGGGGTTTGGGATGGAAACACCCGAAATATGGTGGTGGGATGGGTGTTTGAATATTAAACGTAATCAAATATTGTGAACTACTTTATAAAATGCTTTTTTTTTTTTGGACTGGAGTGACAGCACATCGGGTAGGGCGTATACCTTGCACGCCGCCAACCCGGGTTCGATTCTTCCATCCCTCTCGAAGAACCCGGCAAGCTACCGAGAATATCCCACCCACATGGCAAGCTACCCGTAGTGTATTCAATATGCCACAAACAGTAACAACAAGTCTCACAATGGAGACGTTGCTGATGCCCGCTCAAGCAAATCGATGGACAATGGGATGACAGCACTACAGTGTTACTTTATAAAATAGAAAAAAATTTAAATAAATGGAAAATAAAACTCTGAGATACAAGAATTTAATGCAATCACATTTCTTTCTCCACTGATAGCATTTTATGTTTTCCTATTACTCTCCTTTCAGGCTACCCCTCCCTTCCGGCTTTTGATTAGAAAGATTCTGTTTTCTTTGCTCTCCTGCTTTTTTTGGATTCTTAGGAGTTAGATTTCTCACTCCTTACCATTGTCTGGGACGCTTTTATTATGAGCATATGGGGCGGGGAGGTTGGAACAACAGCTCGGTCTGCGATCTGAAGTCTAAGACCCAGGCCTTTCTCCGAGGCCTCTGCACACGCGCCCCTCTCCCTGGGTCCTGCCACACTCGCACCGCAAGTGACACCCACTCAGTGACCCCTATTTAAAGGGGTCCCGAGGGAGAAGGAGGCCAGGGAAGGTGCCCCCAGGCACCCACATGAAATGGTTCAAGGCCACATCCTCCAGCCCGGAAGCGGGGGTGGATGAAGGAATGGAGGGAAGGAAGGTCCTGGCCCGTTCTGTGCCCTCACCGGGCCCGTGTGCGGTCGGCTCAGGACAAAGCAGAATCATGGGGCACCCATAGGCTCTAGGTTCTGGAAGTCATGTGCCCAGGTCAGAGCTCCCGCCCCTGGAGCATCCCAGATGGTCCCCAATTCCCCAGTATCCCATATGGTCCCCCGAGCACCGCCAGGAGTGATTCCTGAGTGCATGAGCCAGGAGTAACCCTTGAGCATCTCTGGGTGTGACCCAAAAGGCAAAAAATAAGACAAAACAAAACAAAAACAAACAAAGGCTCACCGTCCAGTGATTCTGCAGCTCCTGCAAATCAACCCCACCCAGCGCGATGCCTTCCCCCAGAGATGCTTCCAGAACAAAGGCCAGTGTGAGGGCAGCTTTGCCTCAGCTCTGAGCTCCGTCCTCTTCCCACTGACCTCAGTGCTGGCCCCCGTGGGCCCTGGGTCCCCTGAGCTTGCAGGCCTGTCCCAGACGGAGCCGCTGACCGTGCGTGTTTGAGGGTCAGGCCTGCGTCTCTGTGCTCCCGGCCAGGAGTAAGGCAGCATCCCACAGGGAAAAGAAAAAAAAAACGGGAGGGAGGTGGGGCGGGGGTCAGGGTGGGGGTGGCCCAAGCACCCTCACCGCGCGTGGACAGGAAGAGGCAGATAGGCAGTAAGGAACTAATGAGGCAAACGAGGCAAATTACCACCGGAGAGCGACGGCGACGGGCCGCCCCGCACAGTGCCGTCGGAGCATTCACCGGGAGTTTATTTCTCTCCACGGCGCAGCACCTAGGGGGCTGGGATCATTGAAAATCCCCAATTACCGTCTCCCGTGCGAGCGGGTTTCCTGCCTGTCCTGAGTGACGGGCCAGACAGTCTGCGAACGACAGCCCGGGCGCGCGCGGGGAGTGCAGGCCTGCCGCCTTTTCTCCGCCGAACAAACAGGCTTGATGGCTTTGTCAGGTCCCCTTTGGAAACACAATATCAATCTTGCCTGATCCATATTATTGATGGGCTGTGGGTATGCGACTGTAATTATGTCAGAAATGAAATATTTCAGAACGGGATTGGCAGGCTGATTACAATAATGCATGTGATTACGCCCAGGGCTTGCTTGGGCCTCCCGAAAGGCAGAGTGTCAGCGGCAATTAGCTGTATTTTCTTTAAAGTTTGCCAAGAGTGCTCTTGTTGTTCATTGTGCTGTTGAGAAACATCCTGCCGGGGTGCCGGGGGGGAGGCTCCCCGGCCCCTTCCTGGGAACAGCCGGTGGGGTGGAGGCGAGAGAAAGCCCTGGAAAGGGTCTAGAACCAGCCAAGCCTCCAGTTCTCCTTCCTCCTCACCTCCTTGCCCCGTCTCGTCGGCTCGGAGGGCCTCCTGGCTGCTGGTTTGGAAACTCGGACCCTACTTCTGTCCTCTCCCTGCCCGACCACGGTGCTGGCCCCAGAGGTGGACACTGGGGCGGGCAGGTGCCCTGCTCTCAGAGTCAGACCCCGAGACGCGGAATCTCTGGGAGTCGGGCAGGCTGTCCCCTAGGCTCCCCAGCGGACCCGTTTGAGAACCCGCTAGTTGGCAGGCTCTGTGGTTTGAAGCCCACCCACGCAGCCTTCCGGCCCACCAAGGGACAGGGGGTCAGACTAAAGCCTGGCGGGCGCTGGCCAGCACCCCTTGGCCTCTTGGGGTCACATGAACCCCTTTGCGGGAAGGGGAGTCTTGCCTTGGCCACTCGTGTCACGGGGGGGTTCTGTTCAGGGAGGGGCCGGGCACCTAGCCTGGCTCTCCCCCACACACACCCTGAAAACCCACCTTCTCTTCCAAGCCAACGGAAGTACCCAGTGCCGATGGCTACCAAGGATGACGCTGCCCCCAGTGGCCTTTAGGGGGTGGTATTGTCCACTTTGGGGACGGCAGCACGAGCACCTGGCACATGGGGTGCTGTCCTCAGCCCCCGGGGTTCCCCCGTCTCACAGGCCCCTGCTGGCCTGGCCCCCCGGGTGGGAGCGTTTTCCTGCGCCGTTGCCCTTTACGAGGACTTGGCCTCACTCGGCACTGGGTGCGTGGCTCTGTCTGCACCACAGTGCAGGTGACAAACTTCCTGTTCGGTTCCCGGAGCCGCCACCGCACGGTCACACGAGGGGACAGACCCAGCCTGAACCTCCTTCCTCCGGCACCTCGCGCCCAGAGGCCCCAGCCCAGGCTTTCGCCGAGCTGCTACCCCAAGGGTTCTAGGTGGGATCTGCTCCGGGCGCCGGCTTCCGGTGGGTTCTCTCAGTGTGTCCCCAGCCCGTGTGTATGTGTGTGTGTGTGTGTGTGTGTGTGTGTGTGTGTGTGTGTGTGTGTTCCAAATGCGCCCTCTTGTGAAAATAGGCAGCCAAGAGTAGGTTCCCAACCTAGAAACTTTTTAGTTGGAGGAGACAGGGCAGACCTAGCAGGGCTCAGAGCTTCCTCTGTGCTCGGGGTCCCTCCTAGTGGGGCTCAGGGCTTCCTCTGTGCTCGGGGGTCCCTCCTGGCGGGGTTCAGGGGGCCATATGCGGTGCTTGGGCGGTGTGCAAAGCAAGGTCTTGCCCCCTGAACTATCTCTCCAGTTCCCCTCCAGAGCTTTGGGAGACACGATTCGAACCCAAACAGGCGCTTAGTCAGCTGGCCTCAAGGTCCCTTCTCTGAGATGGGCTAATTCACAAGTTAGCATCGTCCCGTGGCCCCCTGCCACTGCTCTGGTGTTAGAGACTCAGATCAGCACCTGGGTCCGAGGGCCGGGTCTGGGGGAGCAGGTCCACTTTCTCCTTCCTGCAGGAGGCCTCCCCTCCCGGGGCTCCTCCCCGTCGGCCCCAGTGGCGTCCCCTCCCTCCCGTCCCGAAGGCAGCGGGGAGGCTGGTTGGCCCAGGGCTACGCGGAGTAGCCTTGGCGCCCCGGGAGGAAGATGAACAGCTTGAAATACCCCCAAATGACTTCCTCGAAGGGAGGCTTCTGCTGGCTTTGCAGCGAGACCTTGGACGTGACCCAGGCAGACAACAGATCGCTGCGAGGGAAGGAGACGGCGGCGGACGTGGGGTCCCCGCTTGCTTCCTGGCACGGCATTCGCACTCATTAGCAAGCTCACCCACTAATGATGCCGTCCACACGGGCGCCACACGCGTGCCTGCCCAGGCCGGCCGCTGTCCCCAGGCCTTCAGGACTAGGACCATAAAGTGACACACGCTGGCAGAAGGCAGGAAGAAGCGAGGCACTGGAGCTACACTCAAGAAGCGTGCATATGTGTGTGTGTGTGTGTGTGTGCGCGCGCGCGCGCGTGTGTGTGCGTGCACATGTTTTGCACCCATGTTTGTATTACTCCCTATCATTCCACGATAGGATTTTCTTTTGTGTGTGTGCCAGATTTGATGCTGAGAGCTTGTCCCATGTTCTGTTTATCTCTTGTTCTGATCTTTTCTTTATGGTACACCGCCCCCCCTCCCCCCAAACGTGTGGCCTGAAGCAGCAACCGTGTAATGATGGGATTCGGCGGGTTAGCCACTGGCCTGCACTCTCCCACGGCTTCCTCCAACTCGGGTGACTTAGAGAACTGGAGCTGCCTGGACAGCTCCAGTGCAGGAGGCCGGGTGGGGGGACCGTGGGCCTGGTGGCTGGCTGTGGTCCTTGATTCATCTCCGCACTGTGCTGGCCAGGGCTGGGTTACCCAGGATGGCATTTGCACTCCCAGCTCTGGGCTTGGAGGACCAGAAGAGAGGTGGGTCGGGCCGGGCAATCTCTCCCTTCGTGTGGCTAGCTTAGGCTTCCTTACAGCATGGCCGTCGCGGGGACCTGGATGGAATCACCCACCGTGGGGATAAGCGAGATGGAGATTCCATCAAGCATCCCTCTCCCCACTTTTTATTGGCCAAGCAAATCCCTGAGGCCAGTCCTGATTGGAGAGGAGGGGAGGTAAAAGCCACCTCTCCATCAGATGATTGACAGCAAATCTGCAGCCATCATTAACCTTTAAAGCACTTCCCGCTTCTCATTCATTATCCAGTGCGCCAGGTGGCCGCCCCACGGGGTCTCAGAACTATCACTGGGAAGCACACAGCTAATTACGGCACGCTCACACGTGGGCTCCTGTGCACGCGCTCACTAGCGTGTAGCTCTCCCCACCTCTGAAGGGGGCTGAAGGCCAGGCACGCGCTGCTTGGTCGGTTCTTCATGGCTCTGTCCCTCTTCCTACCTACTCCCCCCTCACTGGTGAGTCTTACTCCTGGTTCTGTGCTCAGGCATCTCTCTCTTTTTTTTTTTAAATTCTTTTTGTTTTATAAGGTAGTTCACAATATTTGATTACATTTAATATTCAAACACCAATCCTACCACCATGACACCTTCCCACCACTAAATTTGGGATGTTTCCATCCCAAGCCCCAAGCCCTGTCCCAAAGTACAACCGAAATAATATATTTTGTATTGTCTATTATGAAGAACCACTGAAATTGCTACAAAAAAAGTATCCATAGAGGAAACAGTGTGCAGATTGTTCTATTTTGGCAGGGGCCATTAAGACATTCTTTAGGATATCACTAACATGTTGTCAAAGGTTGAGTGATGTGAGCTTTCATTTATATATCTGAAAATATGTACATATGCACATATATATGTTTCCCTCTATGATTTGTTGCCTACTATCTGAGCCCCATCAAATGTGGTGTGGCACTTACGGAGAATGATGGGTAGGGAGTGTCTTACATGTGTCTTGGCCGTGCAGTCCAGGAATACGTTCACTCATATGTGAGGCTCGGCCCAGCGTGTGGGGAGTGGCCGTGGGCTTGGCAGTGTTTGGGTTCTGGAGGTTTTCGGCTGTGGGGCTGGGTCCCTTGGGGCAGGGAGGGGTCTCACCTGGCCCCCCTCTGGGGCGCCCCAAGTTAAACAGCCGCTCAGGCATCACTCTTGATGGGATACGGGGAGACCATCTGGAGTGCCAGGGATCGAGCCTGGGTCTGCTGTGTACAAGGGAAGAACCCTCCCCGCTGCCCTATGGCTCTGGCCCCTCTGATAATTTCTTCACGCAAGGACTGGCCTTTCAGACAAGGTTTCCCCATCCCGTTCTAAGAGGCGTGTGTCAGCAGCACGATGCTTGTCCTTCTGTGTGACAACTCGTCCTGGATCCGTCTTCCTTTGCAGACTCACTCTGAGCTCCTTGAAACCCTGTATGTTGGAGGGCAGTGGGTGGTAGAGCTGGCAGTGGCTTGGCAGCTGCTACAGCTCAGTGCCTGGGGGATCACGCAGTGCCAAGAATCAACCCAATCTCTCTCCTGACACCATATTTCTGAGGGTGTTGTCATGAGAGCACAACAGAAGCCGAGAGCGCTTTGTGAATGCAGGGTGCTGGGTGAAGGCAGAGACTGAGAACGCGAGGACGTTGAGGCCTGAGACGTGATGTCCTACCGGAGCTCCTAGATGGAAAGAGGAGGATGCCCAGGGCAAGGAAGTCATTGAACACATCTTCATTCCCACATCTGGAAGCCTTGCTCCCCCGCCTCCACATGCTTTGCCTTCCAGGGTGGTGATTAGCAATTCCAATGTGTTGGAATGTGTTTGAGAAGTCCCCAAATGAAACCAAGGCGTATAATTTCCCTTTGACTGTGAGAGTTGAATCTGCTGATGGACATTGGAAATTGCAGGGCGCCCTGTTTGCCGGCTGCATTTTACTCCTGAACTCTGGTGGGGCCACTGGCCCATCACCCGCATTCTGGAAAGCCGTGCTCCGATATCCCACGTCTCACTGAGGCTCTTCGACAGCCTCTTCAGGGACTACTCTTGCCTTCAACCCCCGAGAGTTGGGCATGAAGCAGACAACTATCCCTTGTCCCGGCCTTCTCGCAGTGGGAGGCCTGATGACCAAGAGGCGGTGATCTTGTCCTTTCCTCTCCCTCGTGACAGTTCACTAAACGGAAAGACCATATCGAATTGGGGTCAGAGGCAGATGCCTTGGGACATGTACAGCAAGTGAAACCGAGAGTCGTGTGGCATATTCCAGTGCTCCTTTACCACAGGAAGTCCAGGCTTCTAAAGTGGATCCACAGACCAGAGTAAACCCGACTGATGGGGAATCCAACGGTGGGATCCTGTTTGCTGCCCTGTTGCTTTCAGTGGGACCCAAATCCCTCTGTTACTGAGGAATCCCACTGACCAGCGACAGGAAACCTGACTCTGCCTAGCACCTATCAGTACTGGGCTGGAGATGGACTCCGTCCTCCCAAGAACGGTGGGGGCTACAATTGTTGAAGTTGCTTTCTAGAGGTAGGGGGCTAGTTGGGAAGACAGAGACTGGCTGGTGCTCCTGGGCCCTCTGACGGTTATTACATCACTTTGCTGAAAGGGTATACATGAAGCAGCGTGATGCGGTCCCAGCAGAGAGCTTTCTGGATCAGCACACGGGCATGCGGGCACGCGGGCACACGGGCAACCCAGAGCTCTGGTGTGGGGCTGACTCACTCGCTGGAGGTCCAGCCTGGCTCTGGGATTTGCCGCTGCAGGCAGGGCCCGCTTGCAGAATGGCCTTAGGAGGAAAGTGTAGCTCCAGCATGGTAAATCCAGCAAGGCGTCTGTAATAAAAGCTTTTTATGCCTCTTGTTCAAAGTGTTTAAGTGCCTTTTAGATCACAGATTGAACCATCGACATTATAAAGTGGAACCTTTTAATACCAAAATACACTTCCAGGATAAAATTCCATTATGGGAAAGAACCTTTCACGGCACCAGGCTAGATAATAATTCTATCACGTGTAATAGGATGTATGAAATGTTTGATGATAAACAGAGCTTCTCAGCATTGTAATAAGACAACTCACTGCAGTGCATGTGTGTGTGTGTGTGTGTGTGTGTGTGTGTGTGTGTGTACACATAACAAGTCCTGTCTCCTGGACACCAGTTTCTTTTTCTGTAAATAGAAGGAATTGAATTTGATGGGTTCTGAGGTGCTTTCCGCTGTTAAATTATACTAAAAAGCTATTTTTCCACTTTGGGTTTCCATTTTCTTGTCCTTAAAATGAGGGCTTTTATATAAATGGGGAAACTTTTAGTTGCAAGTGATAACTCAAAGCGACTTAAAGCTGAGGGCGTGGGGGGAGCTAGGGAGGCTGGGGGAGGAATTGCAGTGGCCCTATGACTAAAAATCTGACTGTTCTGGCTTCAGGCAAGGGCTTCTGCAGGTGTTCCAACAATGTTCCCAGGATGGGGCTGTCTTCTATCTCTTGATCACAGGTCAGCCGCCTGCCCTCGCCCCAGACTCTGCCAATGAGACCTCCGAGTACTGCCGAGAAAGTCCCTGGACGGAATCTCATTGATTCAGTTTGGATCACGTGTTGATCCTGGAGCAAATGCCTATATTGGTGGAAATGACACTGATTGGCTAGGTCTGGGTCACGTGCTCGCTCTAGAGCGGAAGAGGCGGAGCTCCATCCCTGTCTACTGCACGTGAAGTTACAGACAGTCTCTAGGGATGGAGGGATGCTGCTTAGAGAGAACGGAAGGGGTGTCAGGCACGGGAACAACAGTATCCGTTTGGGGTTTGAGCCAGCGCTGTTTGGCCCCAGGCTCGCTCAACTTCTAGAGGCTCAGGAATAATAAACGCCCAGTGCCAGAGGCACTTTTGAGATATTAAAGTCCAACTTCTTTGCTTTATATTGTAGGGACTGACGGTCAGGGGAGAGAGTGACTTGCTCAAGGTCACTTGAGACTTTAGCCTACGGCGGACACCCAGCCCCATGCTTTCCTCTTGTAACTGTGCTGCTGGGGGGGTCTCCCCGGCCCCCGTGGGAGCCTCCTGGCAGTCTCGCAAGGACATTGCTGTTTAAAACTGCTGCCAACAGCAATCCTTGGCACAGCCAGTGCAGAACATTGCAAGTTTCCTTCTGCAGAGTTAGGACTGAGACCGTGACTTCTGATTATGTAGCTGCTAGGCGTGCTCTGGGTGGAGCCACTTAACCTCTCTGGACATCAGTTGCTCTGTTTGTAAGTTTAACCTCCATCAAAACTCCTCTTTGTGCCTCACCCACTGCATCCCGAAATACCCTTGGCATGTCCTAGATGGAAGAACATCTTACGTCTGGCTCCTGCGAGGAGTGGGTAGCCTGTCTCTCAGGAGGCTGTGTGCGTTAACAGATGTGTTTGAAGAGCCTGCGACCTCCACCTAGCATGTGGCCGGACCGGAGCAGGAAGAGACTTTGGAGAAGACCCGCCTAGGTTCATGCCTTGATTCTTCCCTGTCTATGACATTGAGCAGTTGATTTTTACCTTTATGGGCTTCTGGTTTCTTTCTGCAGAGCAAGGACCTTGGAGAGTGGCTATGGGGACTCAGCTAGAGCCTGGACACCATTGGTCTGGAGAGGAAGCGCCAGCTCAGGGGAGGAGGGGCCAGCTCAGGGGAGGAGGGGCCAGCTCTGGGGAGGGGGAGGAAGGTCTGTGGAGGAGGCGCTAGCCCAGGGAAGGAGGGGCAGAGAATGATGCAGGCGCAGAGACCCCTTAGGGTCGGTGCCAAAGGGGCCCTTCTTCCTTTCCAAATCCTCTTGCATGGAAAGCTAGCAGCAGCGTTCGTAGTGACTGCAGTGCAGTGCTGAACTGTGTCCCCCCAGACACGCACCTACCCTGTAACCCCCACACCCTTGGATCTGACCTAATTATTTAGGTAGATTCTGCAGATGTACCTAGTGGAAGATGCTGAGATGACATCATCCTGGATGTTGGTGGGCCTGACTCCAATGACCACACCCTCAGAGGTGGAAGGAGGGGGGTGGATTGGAGTGATGGGTGTGTGCAGAGGAGGTGATGGGGTGGGGGGCAGAGGGTGACCTCATGCCTCTACCAGCCGATAAACGCCGCAGCTGTCAGAATCCCAGAGAGATGCAGACAAGCTCGCCCACTGCCTTTGCAGGGGTGCCCCCTTGAGCTCGGACTTCTGGTCTTCGGAGGGGCGAGAACTGATTTCTGTTCTTTGAAGCCACCAGGGTCATTGAGGCAACCCCCGTGAAGAAAGCAACAGGGCCACCAACCTCAGTGTATCAGAAAAGAGAAATGGTTCGTTTTATCAGGTGAACTCAAAGGGCCTCTGTGACTACAGGAAAGTTTTCCTTCCCACCGTTGCCTCTGTCCCCTCCCCTCCAGCCATCACCAGTACCTGCTCTGTCTTTCTGCTCAGTCTGATTACCCGGGGCAATTCCCTTACTGAGTTGATTAACCCAAGTACTGACTCATTCCTATTTCACTCAGCTATTCCCCACAGTGCTTAAAAACAGTAATAGACACCTACAAATAATCCGAGCTACAAGCCGGAGTGATTCACCGTAGGATCATACGGTGTGTGCGTGTGTGTGTGTGTGTGTGTGTGTGTGTGTGTGTATACACGCGCGTGCGCACTCCAGCAGCAGAAATGCATGTTAATGATATGTCTTTCCTAATCAAAGTCCGTGTTAATGAATTACACGTGCCCCTGCGTGTTGAGGCAGCCGCCCAAGTTCCCAGACATCTCCAACATGCTCACCCAGCAGGCTTTATGGGCCAATGCTAGCGCTCTGCTTAGCTCTGTTCTTTTTTTGGATTATTAATAATATATTTTTTATTAAAGAACTGTGATTTAGAAAGTTTTGATCATTGAGTTTTAGGCATGCAGTATTTCAACACCAACCCCACCACCAGTGCCAACCTCCCTCCACCAGTGCTCCTATACTCCCCCCCCCCCCCGCCCCACCCCTGCCTGTCACCCTCACAGGCACATTACAAAGTTCCAGTGGTTGCCGCTTAGATCTCATGCTTTCAGTTCTGTTGAGTCTGTGTTTTGGGTTTGTGGCTCTACCACTGACCCATATCACCAGAATAATCGAAGCTCTGATGCCTGTTAACTCATTACTTCCCATTCTCTTCTCCCCTCTCCCCCTTGATTTCTTTCCTTCTCTGCCCTTCTCTCTAAAGACCGAAGTAAGGGTGATCTAGGCACCCCCTTTTACTTCAATACATTTCCTCATCCGGTATTCTATGTACTATAGATTAGTGAGATCGTCCTGTGTTTGTCTCTGTTCTCCTGCCTTACTTCCCTCAACACCACCAGTGCCAACCTTCCTCCACCACTGTCCCTGTATTCCCTCCCCACCCCACCCCCTACCCCAAGCCTGCCTGTCAACTTGACAGGCATGGTAAAAAGTTTCAGTGGTCCACACGAGATCTTCCTATTCCAACCAGATTGAAGCCAGTGGCATGATTACATCATTCCTTACAGCTGCATAGTATTCCACTGTGTATCTACCATATCTTCATAATCCCCTCATCAGTCGTTGGACACCTATTTTCATTCCATATTTTAGCTATTCCTCTTATAGATTCCCACTCCAGTATAGAAGAGAAGCAGCTTCGTGATCACAAAGTGACATAGACATTGAGTTTGGTGGCAAACCCTTTAAAGGTGACAGAGAGGGGTGACTGAGTATCAATCAAGGACGGAGCAGGACTTCAGAACTCCCCTATTGGCTTTCTCAGGATGTTGTGCCTTCCGGGTCTCTGCTTTTTTTTTTTTGGGGTCACACCCAGCGATGCTCAGGGGTTACTCCTGGCTTTGCACTCAGGAATTGCTCCTGGCAGTGCTTGGGGGACCATATGGGATGCCGGGGATCGAACCCGGGTCGGCAGCTTGCAAGGCAAACGCCCTACCCACTGTGCTATCATTCCGGCCGGGTCTCTGCTTTAAACCCCCTGGTCCTCACACACAGCCGTCCCTCTGAGAGCCTGTACTGGGGGGTGGGGTCCCACATGCAGCCTGAGACACTCAACCGGCTCTTCTAACCTGGTAGCACTTAACCCCAAAAGGTTAAGAGTTACCAAAAGCTGTGCTTCCCATCACCCATCTGGGCTTGCAGGCTGCAAAACCAAAATATGTGGTTTTCTTTTTGCGCTATTTTGCCTGGGACAGGCAAAATGAGTGTGTGTGCGGGGGGCGCTTGGGCTCCCCGATTTCCAGCCCCCCAACTCCCTGTGGCTTCTGCCACTTGGGGTTACTGTCCAGAGGGAGGCTGCCCGGCAGAGACCTGCCCACGATCTTCAGCTGGTTTCCTGTTTTCATGGACGAACCATCTCCTTTCTCACGACCTGCGAGGAGCCCCCAACCTTTCTCCCCACCCGCAGAGAGCTGAGACCTCTGAGCTTGGAACAAGAAGGTGGGGAAAGAGGTCTGGAAGATGCAGATGTGGAGCCCACATAGGAAGTGTTACTGACGTGCACTCACATTTCTGGCTTGAAGAGTTATTGAAGAAGCTTCCAGAAAAGCCAAGAGAGATGAGCGTTTGAGGAGGGCTGGAAGAGCACGTGGAGGTGCGGCCCCACTGAATGCTGGGAGGAAGCCGCCGGGATAAAGGCTGAATGCGGGTCTTGGGGACCACGGCGAGGATGCTTTTGGCGTCCTGCAGGAGCAGATGCCAGTCAGTGCCAGTAGGTGACAGAGAAGCAAAGAACAGGGAGGCATGGAGAGGGGGGCGGGGGGCTGCAGGACGGGGTTCTGCGGCTGCATTCACAGAGGACCAGGGATAAGGGGGTGCTCCTCGGGTCCTGGGCACCCAGTGCCAGAGGGTTCACTCCGAGACCTTGAGCTGGATTCCAGCACTGCCCGGCCCCAGGGCATTCCAGCTGTAGACTGGCCCAAGCCTGCACCACCCAGGACCACCGTGCTGGGCCCCGGCCTCTGCCCAGTGGCCCGTCCAGCCCCGGCCCCTGTGTAGGGGGCTCCTCTCCTCGGTTCTTTGTCCCCGCCTTAGCTCTGTCCCGGGCCGGCAGTTTAGGCACCCCTCCGGCGAGCTCTCTCATCTTCTTTCCTCTGCAATTGGAAAGAAATGGAAATAGAGACAGGGCTGTGACCTCCGGAGGGCCCTTTTATGGTGAAATGCGAGGTTTTGTTTTGTTTTTTTGCTTTTTTTGGGGTCACACCCAGCAATGCTCAGGGGTTACTCCTGGTTACTCAGGAATCACTCCTGGCGGTGCTTGGGGGACCATATGGGATGCCCGGGATTGAACCCAGGTCGGCTGTGTGCAAGGAAAACGCTCTCCCTGCTGTAGTATCACTCCGGAAATGCGCATTTGGAGGACGGGATTTACCTGTGACTGAAAGGGCTTCCTTGGGCTTTCACCCCAGATGTCCACCTTAGGGGCACCGCCAGGAGCCAGACGACGGTCAGTAGCAGTAAGATGCCGTGGGCAGGGGACTGTGGCCTCACCTTTGCGTCTCAGCAAAGGGATTCCTACTCCCAGGCCTGGGCCAGGAGACCAGAGCCGGCCTCCACCACAGATTTCTTACCCCGAGAGGTAGGAGCAGGTGGGCAGATCAGAGAGGGGGTGGGGAGGGATGGGGGGGCAGGAATTCAGCCCTCTCTGCATCCCCGTGTTCTCACCCTGAATCTCATCCACCCACCAGTCAACCCTCTGCTATAAGAGCCAACAGGAGAGAGAAACGCTGACGCTCCATTTCAATTGCACTTTTTCTGAAGGGTGGACGGGAATTGGAACCTCTTTGTGGAATCTTGAGGGAGTCGGCAATATCCTCTCATGGTGGTTGGCGCCGTCCTCTGGGTCCATCTGACAGGCTGTGACCTCGCAGGGACAGCCACTGCCGGGTCCTTCCCACTCCACAGCGCCTACGGCTGCATCTGGATTCTCCAGAGCATCCCCGGGTAACTGAGCAAAGGGGACGTGAAGCTGAGGATGCGTCAAAACCTCAGCAATATGTCCCAAATCCCCACAACGCTCCTCGGCAGACGTTTAAAACTCCCCAGACCTCATCTCTACTCTGAGCTGAGACCAATGACAGTCGGGGGAGAGGATGATCAAGTTCACAAATGATCCTTCAGTTTGTGTTTTAACTCCCAAAGATAAATGTTACCTCTGTTAAATCATGCGTAATACCTCCATGGCAGGTGTTTTGCTTATGAAAATATTGGCTGAGCTCAGCTCCCTGGTGTGAGATGCAAGCCAGAGAAATTCAAACAAATCGCAACCCGGGTTTCTTCTCTTAATGGTCGCTAATGGTCGGCAATCAAGCCACACCTGCTAGAGGTGACGGCCCAGACTGTTTGCATGGAAGGAGCTTAATTCCCGAACTTGCTGATGATTCATTCCCTCCCAAGGCAGGAGTGAGGACTCGGGAGCAGACACAGAGAAACACGTTACCTGGCTCTTGTTGGTGGGGGCAGTCGCCCTGGCCTGCATGTCACCTTCCCAGTCTGTCTCTCTCTGGCCACAGCACCACTGGAGACCCCATTTCCGGTCCTTTTTGAAAATGGAGTCACTGTGGATCTCAAAGTTACAAGGTTACTCATGATCGAGTTCCCGGCATACGAGTTCCAGCTCCAATCCCTTCACCAGTGTCCCCTTCCCTCCACCACTGTCCTCAATTTCCCTCCTGCCCTCACCAGGCTGCCTCTTATGGCAGACACATTCCCCTCCCCTTGCTTTTTTCCCCGTTTTTTCCTTTAAATCACTGTGGTTTACAATATTATTGTGGATAGGGAATGATGTGTATCATTTTACCTCCCTTCATCACCCCAGTGACCACTTCCCTGTACCCTTGTCACACTGTCACTGCTAAAGACCCGTTCTCAATGTTCTTTGCTTCTATTGCCTTTGGGCATTGCTTATTCCCGACTGTGTTTCTTTATGCCCTGCATACCCAGAGATCATTCTGTGTGGAGCTGGCAACAGGCACCAGAGCAGATAAGATCTGTCCCTGCATAGCAGATAAGACCCGTCCCTGCATAGTGACACAGCAGGGAGTGTCTGGGTGCATTTGACAAGCACCATGTATCCAGCCTTGAGTCTCGCTCAATCCCTCCAAGAATTGTCACCTTCACTTAGCAAGTCATTCCTAACTGCAACATCTAGCCCTATTCAGGATTGGGTGGGGGGGAGGGGGGGAAAGCAGAATCAGAAAGGTGACAGGTCAGTAATGCTCAACTTTATGTGATTGGCTCATCCTCTTAAGCCGAGAACCCTTATGAAATATGTGTGTATATGGCAATGAAGCGAGCAGCCACCAGCTGTCTCCCGGAGTGGCTTCTCCGCACCCCCGTCATCCTGCGCCCTGCGTCTGCCCAGACCTGGTTCCCTAACGATTCTGTGTCTGTCCCTCTCACTCTGACTCACCTCTCTCAGCACAATCCTCTCCGGATCCATCCACGTAGCAGCGCATTGCTTGGCTTCCTTTTCCCTTGTGGTAGGTATTCCAGTGTGCAGATGTACCACAGCTTCCCTATGCAGTCATCTGTCCTGCGACACCTGGGTTGTTTCCAGATTTTGACAGTTGTGGATAGCGCTGCAATGCATGTAGGAGTGCAGGTGTCTTTTCTGCATTAAATGTTTTGGGATGTGCTACTGAACTCCTCCTCAGTCCCAGAGACACTCACCTACTTCCTTCCCGTCTCTGTCTGCAGTTCTCCCGGAATTCTGTGGCCCTGGTTCACATCAGGGGGTTGGACTGGCATCTCTTTGGCCTCCTAAAATTTCCCCTCTCAACTGAGTGATGGGAGAAAGGCTGCCTGGCCAGGTGCAGAGCTAGGGAGCTGCAGAAGCCAGTGTGGGGAAGGCATCCTGGGGACCCCAGAGTTGGGGAAGGAACCTAGGGTCCCGGAGGGGCAGGAGGGAAGGGTTGACTCACAGGTGACATGAAGCTCTAATTTGGGGTCTCCATGTATAGTCACTTGCTGGCTTTGTTCTAACAAAATATCACAGAAGGGGCATCTGGCAGAGCAGAAGTTGATTTTTCCTTAAGACCAAGGTCAAGGAGCCACTGGATTGGTTCCTTGGGAGGAGTCTTTCCTTGCCTCTTTTTTTTTTTTTTTTTTTTTGCTTTTTGGGTCACATCCAGTGATGCTCAGGGGTTACTCCTGGCTCATGAACTTGGGAATTACTCCTGGCTCAGGGGACCATATGGGATGTTGGGAATCAAACCTGGGTTGGTTGCGTGCAAGGCAAACGCCCTACCCTCTGTGCAATCGCTGCAGCCCCCTCTCCTTGCCTCTCTGACTCCATCTCCTTTCCCTGTCATTACGTGGTTGTCCCTCTATGTGAGACTGTATCCTCATCTTCCCAGCCAGTCTGGAGGTCCCCAGGGGACCTTCATTGTCACACTCAGAAATGCTTAGAGAGACCCTTTGGTGCCAGGGACTGAGCTGGGGTTGGCCACATGCAAAGCATGAACCTTAACTGCTGTATTATCTCCCCCACCCTGAACTTAATCACCTCTTTGAAGCTCCTCTAAGACCGTGGCCTTCTGAGGTCCTGGGGGCTAGCACTTGGCACATGAACTTAACGGGGACGTGGCCGAGGCCAGTGTCTGGGCCAGGAAGAGAGCCAGCAGCCCAGAGTCTGGGAGATACGGTAAAGTCCCACCGTCTGAGATCCATCAGCTGTAACTTCCGCAGGTTTCTCTTACTGTTTCCCTCTGGGCTTGGGCTTGGGGTACAGGTAGGCTGCACCCTGGCCCTTCTTCAGAATACACAGAGTCCTTATCCTAGTTCCCTCTTCTTCTTCCCTCCCTGTGGGGGCTGGGAGGGGGAGGGCTGGACCTGACTTCCTGAAACTCCTGCTCTGCTCTGGCCTTTCCCCCGACTTGGCTTTGGCCATCCAAAGCCCAGACTTTTGAAACTCACAAAGCTCTGAATTATATTGATTCTGTCCCAAAGTTTCAGACACATTAAAAAAAAAATAAGACGCTGCTGGCAGAAATACCTCTGGACTTAATTACTAAAATACCAGAATCCCAAAACTGGGCGGCTGCTTTTGAGACCATGCAACATCATATGCTCTTTGTTATCAGCAATAGAAAACATATGATCTAATGATGCCATTTCGACAGGTCACTGTCGGGGGGAAAACTCCAAATAATAATAGTGGGTTTTCTGTCAAAAATTGAATGTAATCAAAGTAAGGAGAGAGTAAAGTGAAAATCATCTGCCACATAGGCAGGGGGGGAGTGGGAAGGGGAGGTATGCTGGGGTTCTTGGTGGTGGAACATGTGCACTGGTGAAAGGATGGGTGTTTGATCATTATATGACTGAGACTTGATCCTGAAAGCCCTGTAACTGTTCTCAGGGTGAGTCAATTAAAAAAAAAAAAGACAGGCTGAAAGGTTCATCTTAGCTCTCTGATTTGCTTCCTCTGAACCTTCGTCCTCCAAAGGCATCAAGTCACAGACTCCAGAGAAATTGGTGAGGGGAGAAGAGGATAAAGTCATTCATTTCACCCAGTGCCCCGTCTTCTCAAAGAATGCTGACTCTCTAGAATTCCTGTCTGATCTTGACTCTCATCCACACGCTCAGACTCCAGATTCCTGTAGTTGCAGGGCCAGGGCTGATTCTTCCACATTCAATCCCCTGCACCCTTGGGGAGAAAGAAAGAGTACAGTCTCTCACCTCGCAACACCAAGCCCAGCTCCACTACCCTAAGCCTCCTGAGTTTGAGCAGGCCGCTTCAGTTCACCAGGACTCCAGGGAAATGGGCTAATAATGGTTCTTGCCCCCAAAGAGTACCTGGGAAGATCAAGTGAGATCATAACCACAAAGAACCTAGTACCGTGCCCCGCCCAGGGTAATGGCTGAAGTACGTTCCTGATGATTATTTAAAAATACCTGCTGTTGGATGAATTGATCCCCTCGGATGCTCACTAAGCAAGGTAGTCGAGCTGGTGATGACGCGTGGAAAGAGGAAAATGGGTCTTTCATGCGGTGACTATATTTGGCAGCACGTCCCTGCAATTCTCTTGTGATAAAAAGGATTTTGTTTTTCTCGGAGCCCCTTTGAGTCTCATAATAATGCTTATATATAGTGTCTTTTGTCCCTGAATCTTGGAGCAGCCCTGCAATCAAAATATAACAAGAGTTGGATGGTTGCGAAAATAAAAGCAACAATTTACTTTTGTTTTTGAAAAGCTCTCCTTCCTTTCCTGGCCTGCAGCTCGGCAGCTGGATGCCCACGTGTGTTTATATTTGACCTGAGCTGGAGGCAGGTCACTGACAACAAGCGATGCTTACCGTGTGACTGTGGAGACGAAGGGATGGGCCTCACGATGTTCTGAAGGAGGAAAATAAGGCTGGAACGGGCAGAAGGAGGCTGCAACCTTTACAGAGCGCCCACTAGGAGTCAGGAACTCAACACACATCGCCTCATTTCATCCCAGCAACTGCCACCATGTATAGGGGAGGAGGGAGATTCAGCAAGGGCAACCAGCGAGAGAAAGAAGCACAGCAATTAAGTGGCAGAGGGTGGTTCCAGACTCAGGCGTTTCTCATTCACAGAGTCCATGTTCCTATTAGTGATATTATTATATTATATATTATAATATTGCTCGGATGAACCTCATGCATGAAGGGAACCAGCCGAGGAACCCAGGTATTCGGGACCCATGGCTGAGATCTCCAAGCCTGCCCGGATCAGGACTGGGCCTTCTCCACCCAGATCCCCTGTTTTCCAGTAGCTTGGCAGTCACACCCACAAACTGCCTCGGCACCATGTAATCTCATCAATGGCCAAGATCCAGAGACTATAAAACAAAGCTCCCAGAAGAGAGTGATGCAAAATCTCGTACAGCAGAGCCTGGTAAGCTATCCAAGGCATATTCAATGTGCCAAAAACAGTAACAAGGGGCTGGAGCGATAGCATAGCGGTTAGGGCATTTGCCTTGCACGCGGCCGACCCAGGTTCGAATCCCAGCATCCCATATGGTCCCCCTGAGCACCGCCAGGAGTAATTCCTGAGTGTAGAACCAGGAGTAACCCCTGTGCATCGCCGGGTGTGGCCCAAAAAGCAAAAAAAAAAAACCCAGTAACAATAATGGGCCTCATTCCTCTAACCCTGAACACAACAGGGACGAATAGAGACATTACTGGCGCCTGCTCAACAAAATCGATGAACAACAGGATGACAGTGATATTATAGCTTTACATATTATTATATGATATAGATTACCTTATATATATCACATATAATATCCTATTATATTTCCTTCCTGCCTCTTTCTTGTTCTAAGGACATTTGTCTTCCCAGCATCAAGTGTGGGGTTGGGGGAGGAGAAAAGGAGGAGAAAAGGTCCAGACCCTTGGGAGTGGACAACAGAGTGACCTAGTGTGTGTCAAGGTGGGAAGACGCTCTGCAGAGGAGCTGTGAGTAAGCGAGGACCCGTGTCCTGCGGTGCCATCAGATCCAAGTTCCCAGTAACTGATATCCCCATTATTTTGCATGCTGCTACTAACAACAAAAAAATAAGATAATTGGTAGTGATTG
The DNA here is from genome assembly GCF_027595985.1 of Sorex araneus. Taxonomy (NCBI): domain Eukaryota; kingdom Metazoa; phylum Chordata; class Mammalia; order Eulipotyphla; family Soricidae; genus Sorex; species Sorex araneus. The sequence goes on along the minus strand of NC_073304.1, from coordinate 5,581,901 downwards.
CAAAGCATAGCTTGGTGTCATTAAAATGTGGCCGCTTGCCTATTGAAGTTGATGAGAGACGTCATTTTGGCGGGCCAGCTTCACTACTGAATTAAAGTTTGATGGAGGACAGCAACCGTTCTAGGTATCTGGAGCCAAGAGAGATTTAAGACAGAGAGTTAAGAACTTCTAAGGTCCCCTGCGGAGACTGGAGGCTAGCGTGGGAACATGAGAGCGCACTGGAGCACGCAACGGGAAAGGGGAGGGATAAGGAGAATGACCTTGGGGCTCTGGGCTCGGGAACCCTTGGAGAATTCCAGCCAACTGTGTGGTTAGAGGGAACCCAGTCCACCGCCTTTAATTCGGATACCAATTTCGAGGTTGGCGAGGGGCTGGGGTAAGGTTTGGTCCCCTAACCACTCTCAGTTTTGATAGTTCTCTAGCAGGACTAGCAGAACTCCCTGAAAACTGGAAAACATCATGAGTGTGATCTACTTCCAAGAAGGCTGCAGAGCTGAACTGGCCCACGGCAGGCTCAGGGACCAGAAGGTTTCTAGATGCCGAACTTTCTCCCCCGCAGAGATAGGACAGTGTCACTTCCCCAGTGCCCGGGTGTGACAACAGGCTGGCATAGTAACAACCAGTCACCGCAGCCTCGGGGTCCTGCATTTTCACTGGGATTCCAGCACAAAGATCTCCTGGAAGATCCATGTGGCTGATTTCAAACGCATGACGGTTGACCCAGACTACATGCTTGAAAACATCAATCATAAGTTGCATTGCTGGTCTTTCTGCTAGACATGTTAAGACTACCTGGTGTGGCCAGGCCCCATCCTAACCCTCACCCCCATAAATACTGTCACTCAGAGAGGAGTAAGGAGGTAGTAATTAATACAAAACTGCACCGCAATTATGTGGCAGAGGGTGACTTCAGACTCAGGCATGTCCCATTCACAGAGTCCCCATTATGCCTCTACACACACTCTCTCTCTCTATCTCTCTACATCTTTCTCCCTCTCCCTCTCTGTCATGTTGGTAGATGATCTTTTGACCTAAGGCACCCAGGAAAAGGAAGACACAACTAGTAGTTGTACTATGGTAGTGGTCACTTCCCAGCGGCTGAGGACAAAGGCCAGAAATCTCTTTGGGAGACATAGTAGGGAAGGGCCAAGTAGGAAGAAGCTGTTATTACCACCAACAAAATTGCCTTCTGGGACTCATGAAACTAGATGCAGGTCACTAGAACAAAACACTTCTTTTTTTTTTTTTTTTTGCTTTTTGGGTCACACCCAGTGATGCTCAGGAGTTACTCCTGGCTTTGCACTCAGGAATTACTCCTGGCAGTGCTTGGGGGACCATATGGGATGCCGGGGATGGAACCCGGGTCAGCCGCATGCAAGGCAAATGCCCTCCCCGCTGTGCTATCGCTCCGGCCCCCAAAACACTTCTTTAAAAAGAAAACCAACCAACCAAGATTCCTTGATGGTGTTGATTGGACTTGAGCCTTCCACGCGGAATCTCACTGATGGCTCCTATTTTCCATGCAGAGTCTTAAGTGTTGAGTGTTTGGGAAATGTAAATTTGAGTGTTAGCACTTCTGCGGGAGGAAGGGGGCAAGGGAAGGCAGCAGAAATGTGCCTGGGGGGGTTATTAGCCCCTGTTCATCACTCCCCCTCCTGACAGGTGGAAAGATGCAGCCCCCTGTCTGGCAGCTCCTGTTGGCCCCAGCTCAGAGAGATCCAGCAGCACACCATGCGGCCACTTTGTCATTCTTGGATGTGCACACATTACATTTTCCTCTTACCCTCTCAGAGCTGCGAAGGACAAATAACTACGGCATCTTAAAAGGCAGCCAAGGAGATAAATTCACATGCGATGCCGAGAGGTTGGAGCACTGCCCAGAGAACAGGTAGGTGTTTGGCCTTCAGGTCAGCCAAAACTTTGACGTAAAACCCAGTGACGTTACTTACTGGCTATGTCATCTGGAGCCAGTTACTTACCTCCTTTGTGCCTCACTTTCCTGATCTCTGGCATTGGGTGAGGTATAGAGATACTAAGTTCCATGTGAAGATTTCTTGAAATTTGTAAAGTATGAGGAAAATTCTTTTTTTTTTTAAAATTTATTTATATTTAATTAGAGAATCACCGTGAGGGTACAGTTACAGATTTATACACTTTTGTGCTTATACTTCCCTCATACAAAGTTCGGGAACCCGTGCCTTCACCAGTGCCCATTCTCCACCACCAGTAAACCCAGCCTCCCTCCCATCCTCCCCAATCCCATCTCCCCCCACCCCACCCTGCCACTGTGGCAGGGCATTCCCTTCTGTTCTCTCTCTCTAATTAGCTGTTGTGGTTTGCAATAAAGGTGTTGAGTGGCCGCTGTGCTCAGTCTCTAGCCCTCATTCAGCCCGCAACTCCCTTCCCCCACATGGCCTTCGACTACAATGTAGTTGGTGATCGCTTCTCTGAGTTGCCCTTTAGTATGAGGAAAATTCTTGAAAAATGCTTAAAACTTGGCAAATGGAAGCTGCCACTGACGGCACCACCATCATCACTGCCAAACTTCTCCATTATCACCACCCACATCACAACCATCACCACCATTACCATTGTCACCAAAACTATCATCAGCATCACTAACATTGCTGTCATCAACACCAGCACCATAACTACCATCATCTTCATCACCACTGTCATCACCAAATCATCATCACATAACTCTTATACCACCAGCAGCACCAGCACCAGCACCTCTACCATCACCACCATCATATCACTATCACCATCACCACCATCACTACCACCAGCACCATCACCAGCACCATCACCATCACCACCACCATCACCATCTCCTCTACCATCATCATCGCCTCACCATCACCACCATCACCATCACCACCACCATCACCATCATCTCACCATCACCATCACCACCACAACTATCACCACCATAACCATTACCTGTCATCACCATTACCATCACCACCATCACCATACCATCACCATACCATCACCATACCATCACCACCACCACCATCATCTCTACCATTACCACACCATAACCTCTACCATCACCACCACCACCACCACCATTGCCTCTACCATTACCACCATCATCACCTCTACCATCACCACCACCACCACCACTATCAACATCACCTCTATCACCACCACCACCACCACCATCACCTCCATCACCATCACCTGTACCATCATCACCACCATCGCTATCACCACTTCACCACCACCGTCATCTCTATCATACACCACCATCACCACCATGATCACCACCATCACCATCACCTCTACCATCATCACCACCATCACTCTCACTATCACCACCGCCTCCACCATCACCACCATCGCCACCACTATCATCACCACCACCATCACCATCACCATCACCATCACCATCACCATCACCATCACCATCATCACTGTATTATCTTTGTCAGGATGAAGCGGGGAGACAGAGGGAACATTTACCTATCTACTCTAGGCCTCAGAACAGTCGATAACCCTCAACCATTGTCACATTTGATCTCCACGACGGTGAGAGTCACGAGATTCACTCCAGCCACGTCTGTGCCACCTTGCCATTGAAGCGGGACGGTGTGGCCTTCCACCTGCCTTCTCACAGCACAGAATCCAGCAGCCTCCAGTTGCCTCTTGTCTCATTCCATTTTCCAGCAGTTGCGGCTGGAGTCAGGATACACTGTCACTCACCAGTGCTGAGGTCTTGAATAATAATTTCATGTCTCTGGGACTTGGGGCCCCGAATACACATCACACTGTAGGGTGGCATGAGGGGATTTTCCAACATGTAATAAAAGCTCACCACGGCGGAATTCGTGAATACACCTGGCTCTCCTACTGGGTTACAAATCTGTTCAGGACACTGTGCCTGCCACATAGTAGATGTTCCAAGGTTCTTGCTAGAATGGAAATAAGAACTCTGGGCACTGGGGAGGAGATGAAATAGCAAACGTGTGTCCGGGGGAGTAGGAAGCCATGGAGAGACCCCAAAGCACTCTGCTCCTCACTCTTCTCTGTTCGCAGGAGATAATATTCCCTTGTGCTGCTGGGAGGTTTCAGACACTGGGTAATGGCACTGGAGAAGCTTTGTTCCAGGTGGATCAAAGTCCTTTTCAGACGTGACCTCATCCCCCTGCCAGCAGCCTGGGGGCCATGGAGAACTGGTTGACCCAGACTAGCTTGTTCCCAGACCACAGGTGGGAACACAGCATTGGTGAACTGACTCAGGGGTCAAGCTAGTAACTGCTGGGCAGCCTGCCAGGGCACTGTAGGGTCCTACTGACCATGTTTGATTTTCTCAGACCAGCTCTCTGCCAGAACTTCACCAATGTGAATTTATTGAAACCTCTTTTTGGTGACTTGGTCCCCAGCTTGCCAGGTTGGAGGGTTTCCTGGAAATAGAGAAGGATGCTCAGGAATCAGCTCTTGAGTAAATTAATACAGCGCCAGCCACGTTAAGGCTGTTTGCGGCTCTGCCCTTGCCAGGTGGCTGGAAGACTCTTCTTTACTGAATGGACCTATTTCTGGGTGACCCTATTTGACCCATGATAACCCGTCAGTCAAGAATTCCACCACATGACGAGGTCAGCAGGATACACAAATCTTTATCCTTGCACCGAAACAACTTCCTCAGGGGTAGTTTGCAAAAATCCTAAGGCTATGTCCAGAGGCAGACAGACAGTAGAACATTTAGAGGTAGAATCAGGGGACCTGGACTCATTTAACCCTGAGATTGTACTTTTGCCCTTGAAGAACCGAGAAAAAGCACCGGTCTGCCACACATGTGGCTTCCTAAAGCATCAATGAGGCCTGTGTACCTGGGGCGGGGTGGGGGTGGCAAACCATGGCTCCCCAGGGTGCTCCAAGAACATCAGCTCGGATTGCAGGAATGTCTTTGACTCTGACTCGAGCTCGACTGTACTTAAGCTCCCTTCCCGAGTTCATTCTTTCGTCCCAGCCACACCAGGTCCCCCCCACTGCACAGCCCTGAGCTTCACAGCGACCGAGCAGCTCATCCAGACTCCCCCCTGGTCTCCGATGGCCCCGCGTCGTCTCCCCACCTCCCGCGTCTCAGACGTGCTGTCTCTGACGGCAGCCGGGGCCGCTGTCCTGCCACGCTCCACAGTGCTGGGACATCTCGGCACGGGTGGGTGGTGTCGGAGGGGGCTGGCAACGGCCTGGGAACAGCGCTGCATGCAAGGCGCGTTCTAACAGTCAGCCGTGCGGCGGAGGGTGCGAGAGTGAGGCGCTCCAGCGGAAATACGTTCCCTTCTCACCTTGGAATCCTCCAAGTGCTCTGGCTGGTTTAATCGTGCTTTAGGGCCAGCCAATTGTCAGCCCAGTGTGGAGGCAGGGACATTTCATCTGTGTGTGTGTGTGTGTGTGTGTGTGTGTGTGTGTAGGTTAGGGGAATGTGGTCCCAGGGTGACAGATAAGACTCGTTCCAAGTCTTGTGTGTGTGTGTGTGTGTGTGTGTGTGTTGTGTAATGTCTTTTTCTCCATGGATTCTGGCCATAGCGCCCTGCTGGGGGGAAATCCACACCCTGAAGATGTGTGAATCTGGAGCTGTCTCCGCAGACAAATATTCACCGAGGGCTCACCTTGTGAGGTGTTTCTGTCAGGCGCTCAATGGGAAGCCCGAGACACACTGGAGCTAGGAGGCGGCCTGGAGGTTTATTTGCCATGAGACGATTAGAGAAGGTGAGGGTTGCGGACCCCAGGGATGGAGCACTAACTCGGGGCACAGCCGTCCTGCCCGTGATCACCCGCAGATCTGAGGCACCAACGCTGTCACTGCGAGCCAGAGAGGGGCAGGCGCAGAGGGCTCCAGCCGACGGGGAGCCACGGAAACACTCATCCTGACCAAACTCTTCTCTTTTCCTCTGTTCCTCTGAGGGCCGCCCCACATGCGCAGGCCAACAGAAGCCGGGGGCTCCCCGGGGAAACCTCAAGGGGTTTGGCTGGAATGTCCCCGAGCTGGCAAGGGTATCCGGAAGGTCGAAGGTTAATTACTAACCAGCCACGAAGCCACCCCGTCTTATGAGCAGTGTCTCAGGGTTTGTGGGAATGGAGGCTCCCAACTTAGGAGTCTATTTTAAGACCATTGGACCAAAACACTTGGGCACCCCCCCCCCAAAAAAAAAACCCACTATGTACACACTTTATCCAAGCCCTTTTCAGGGCTCTGAAAGGACCCCAGGAGGACCTGAACTTCCCGCTTCATTGGTTTTGTTGGAAATCTTTCTGGGTGATTTGACATTAACCAAGGTCCCAGTCCACGGTAAATTCAAACATCCTCAGAGGTGATGGGTGCTTGAAAAATTGATTAGAAATGCCACCTCTGGCAGGGATAAGATACTGGGGAGACAGACACGGAAAGAACCCTTGAAAGACAAGCAGGGTTTAGACCTGGACGGGCAGACTAATGCTTCTACTCTGCGTTTACTGAGCAGCTGCTACGCGCTGTCTGGAGATGACCTCACTTACCCCGCAGACTCATGACTCCCGAGAGAGACTCAGAGTGAAGCGACTTAGCCGGCGGTGCGGGCTGTTTGCTCCACGTTTCTGGGAGTGGAGCCCAAGCAGAGAGAGAGAGACGAGCGAGTTCAAAGGGGATGCGAGACCCTCAACCAATGGGTACATAGGTATTCTTTCCTAGGCTGCATCAAGCACAATAATAAGAAAATGTTTACTGGATCAAGCTACTGCCAACTTTGGCAAGGTTTATCTCGGTTCCCGATGGAGAAGGCGGTGCCCTCGGGACTCCAGCGCCGCGAACCACATCTCCCAAGGCCCACTTGGGCAAAGGGTGCGGGCTCTCCGTCTGCCCTCTCGAAAGACTACATTTCCCAGCATGCACCGGGACGAGCCTGCGCGCGCAGCTCCCGGCAGGCCCAGGGAGCCGGCGCGCAGGCCCCGCCCCTCTCCCCTGCCCCGGCGGCCTGCCCGCTCGCCCCGCCCCGCCCGCTCGCCGCGAGCCAATGGGAAGGCTCCCTACTGCGGGGTGAGCCGCCGCCGAGAGCCAATGAGAGGGCTCCGTGCTGCGGGGTGTCACGGGGCCGGCGCCGCCGCCGAGTTGCGAGTCGGCGAAAGCGGCGGGAAGTTCGTACTGGGCGGGAAGCGGCGGCCGGGCGGCTCGGGGTAGGCGACGGCGGGGTCCGCGCGGGGCCGGGCCGGGCGGCGGGCGGCGGGGGGCCGGGGGGCCGCCGCGGCAGCGCCAGGCCGGGGTCCCGGGGAGCTCGGGGGGCGCGGCGCCCGCGCCCGGCGCCCGGGCTGTCTCCGGGGGTCGCGTCTCCCTCTCCCCCCGCACGCCCAAGCTTGCAAGTTCCAGCAAGTTCCAGCTCGCTGCTGGCAGCCGGGTGGCTTTAGGGGACTGCTGGGGCGCCCCGGAAACGTTGTCGTCGTCGTCGTTGTTGTTGTTGATCTTGCTTGTTATCTCATGCCGGTTGGCTTGGCCTGAAAACATTTTATTTTATTTTATCTTATTTTATTTTATTTTACTTTATTTTATTTTTCCCCTTTGGGTCCCGCCCGGCGATGCTCACAGGTTGCTCCTGGCTCTGCACTCGGGACCGCTTCACTCCCGGCGGTGCTCCGCGGTCCCCGAGCGATGCCGGGGCTCGAACCCGCCGCCCCGGCGCCCGGGTCTGAGATTGACAGGTTGCAGGGGACGGGGGCGGGTGGGTGGGGGGGGCGCAGAGCCGTGCGCGGCCCGGCGGGCGCCGACACCCCCCCCAGCGCCCCAGGAGTGATGCCCGAGGGCGGAGCCCGGGGGACCCGAGCATCTCGGGGCGTGGCCCGAGAGCGGGGCCAGGACAGGGACAGACAAGCGCCGAGGCAGGGACAGTCTCGCCCCCGTTTGTGTCGGGGGACTCCGAGCACAGGCCCTTTGCTTGCCCTGGCCGGCCGCGCCTGAGCACTGCGTCTGGGCATCGGACATTCAGATCTGCGCGGGAGGCCGAGGTTCCCGCGTGGGGTCCTCGTTCCGATTAGGGTCGCGCTGTTCCCGGGGGGCGCGTGGTAGTCGGGATCGAACTGGGGGCGCTTCAGGCCGTGGGGGTCCTGCGGGCAGGTGGCCGGGCGCGGGTAAGCAGTCTAGCGACGGTGATGTGAAAAACTTAAGTGAAGCCCTGTGCTCCTTTCTGTAATTTTTTAAAAAAACGGCGTTGCAAGTATCAACAGGTTCTTAAAAAAAGAAACAGTCGCCCCCACCCTGCTTTGGGCTACATTCGATTGTGCTGGGGCTTACTCCTGGCTCTGTGCTCAGGGATCATGCCTGGCTTGTCCTCTGGGGGCCTTTTGGGGTGACAGGATCAAACAGGTCCGCTGAGTGCATGGCAAGCGCCCTACCCTTTATATTATTTTTCCAGCCCCACAAAAATACATTTTTTTTTTTTTTAAAAAAAGAGGAACCTCCACTTCTTTTTGTGTTTGAGAACCCAGCTGTCTCAGATGCCTGGGAAAGAAAGACGTTTCATGTTGACTCTTTCCCTAGAATCCTCTCTGGTAAGCTGTAGTGTCCTATAGGATTTCGATTAGAAAAATAAAACTAAAAGCACCTTCATCTTATTTTTGAAGTCAAGCATTTATTTGGAGGTGCAGGAACTGGACCCCGGTCTTGGCATGGCCCAGAGACCCTCTACACTTCACCCCGGAGCCACACCCTGGCCTCTAACACGAAAACTAGTTTTCCTTTCAGAATGGAGTTTGATGAAGGTGCAGTGACGCCTAGGAGGCGATGCTGAGTGGACACGGCCAGCGCGGAGCTCAGACAGGCGGGGAACGCTGCCGCCGGCCTGTGTCAAGCAGCGAGCGGGCCTGCTCGACTCTGGGCAGCGACAGGCCGTGGGGGAAACTGAGGCAGCTTGGGGATGAACTGGTAGGCCTGGACCCTTCCTCCACCGGGGACGGTGCTTCATGCCACCAGGATACGCCGTCGTGGCTTTTCACGTGGACTCGCTCCTCTGTGGCCTCTGGCGCGTGCCTGCTCTCTGCCTGGCACTCCGCGCCCTGTGTCGCGTGCCGGCTGCCCGGGGTGTTCTTGCCTGAGCAAAGCAGGAGTCCTTTCTTTAGCCCCGTAGAGATGGTGACGAGGTGACAATGGTGACGATGGTGACGCGCTTTGGGCCGCCTAACAGACATTCACCCCAGAAGTTAGAGAGAGCATGGGTGTATTTGAAAAGGACATCGTAGTGATAAAATATAGAAAACTGGGGGCAAAAAAAACTTTCTGGGGGGACTACACCAGCGGCGCTCAGGGGTTAATCCTGGCCTGGTGCTTGGGGTCAGTTCCCAGGGGAGCTCGAGGACGATGTGGCACCAGGGCGGGCCTCCAGCGTGCGGCGCCCAGGTGCGGCTCTGCGCCCTCAGGCTCCAGAAACGGCATTTTATTTAAAATGTTTAAAAAATTTATTTTTGGGCCACGCCCGCCGATGCTCAGGGATCCTGCTGGCTCTGCACTCAGGAATCACTCCTGGCGGTGCTCGGGGGACCCTATGGGATTCGGGGATTGAACCCGGTCGGCCGCATGCAAGGCAAGCGCCCTCCCTGCTGAGCTATCGCTCCAGCCCTGGAAACGGTGTTTTAAGTCGATGTGAGCTTCGTTTAGCAAGGTCCCCGAGGCCTCGCAGATCGTCGGTGTGGGAGCTGTGAGCAGGATATGTCTGTGCTCCTTTAAGGTATGAATGACCCTTTGACCCAGAATCCCACCATAATGTTCCCACGTGCCATGAGCACAGACACAGCGGGGGGGGGGCGGCTTCAAACTGGGCTCTCTACCCCCCTTGAAGAGCTCTTCAGGCCAGGGGGCTGCACGGAGGTGTTCGGGTGGTCCCAGTGGTCCCGCCTCTCCCATGGTCACGGGCCTGTGCCCGCTGCTCGGCCCCTGCTGCGCGCCTTGTTCTGGGCCCTCACCGCCCAGACCCGAGGGTGGCGCTCAGAGAAAACCCGGCAACAGGTAAAGATTTCTGAATCTGCAGTGGCCAAAGAATCGGTTCACAATCCACTGCATAAGGGCTCTGGGATGCTCCCGGCAGCCTCGCCGGCGTGTGGCTTGCATGGAGGGGGCGGGTGGCCGCTGCCGCAGGGGCCCCCTCGCCGTGGCGCTGCCGTTTAAGGAGGAGCCGCAGTGGGGGAGCCCATCCTTCCCACGTAGGGGTTTGGTCTTGCCTATCTCTGCAGCAGGGACCAGCCCTGGTGGTGCTCAGGGACCAAGTTGGGTGTCGCTGCCTGCAAGGCAAACGCCCTCCCTCTGTGCTGTCCCGAGGGGTTAGTTAGGCTTTAATGTTCATTAATAAATAGTAGCGACAGGAAACCACTCTACAGTTAGTAACATTTTTCAGGAAAATAAGGTTTTTTTTCCTGCATGCTCTTTGTCAAGAAGCAAAAGCCGCTTTGTGAATCATGCTCCAGTTTAGCCCCGTAGGTCTGAGGGTCTTTGCCACAGCTCTCAGCTGACTCCCCCCTGCAGCGTGGCCGCCCTCTAAAGCGCTTGGAAGCTGAGTGGGTGCTGCTCAGACGGCAGATAATTCGGGCAGATACATTTCTCTCTCTCTCTCTCTCTCTCTCTCTCTCTCTCTCTCTCTCTCTCTCTCTCTCACACACACACACACACACACACACACTATCTACATTGTTTATAGTCAATTACATGGGAAGATGCACCGGGTAGGAATCACGTCACTGAGTTGCACGTCATCAGTTTGGGGTCCGTCACTCTTCTGTCACAGGCTCTTAAAGCGGGTGGAAGGAGGACACCTGTGACTTGTGCAACATTTCTGTATCCACAGCAGAGGCGCCTGTCGATCCCGCAGGGACCCGCAGGAGAACTGGAAGGTGACCTGGACGCGGGCAGCCAGTTTTCTTTTCGTGGACAGTTTCATTTTCTCTGCAGACTGGCTGACCTGCCGCCGTCTGCAGCTGGGGGTAGATTTGTCCGCTCTGAACTTGTTCCTCGGCAGGCACCCGAGAGAGACTCCCTTATCTATCTCATTGTCAGCTATGTTGAAAATAGAAAGGAAAAAGCAGGAAGTCAGAAATCTTACTGCTTACTCCAGCTTTATTCCAGGTTTATTTTCTCTGTTTTACTAAGGAACAAACAGTTGAACAAATGTCATGGTTTGATGACTTTATGTATAAATGCATTGTGATCACATTTCACAGTCCTGGGTGTTAGGGCTGTCAGACCTCAAGTCTCTGTGGATTCTGCCCGGAAGGTGTAGAAGTGGGAACCTGACTGTTTTCTCTGGCTCTCGGGGAGGTGGGAGGAGGTGGGTGGGCGGAGATGGTGGCTTTGGGGCCGCCCTGGTGTCACTCGGGGCATACTCCTGGCTCTGTGCCATGGGCCACTCCTGCCTTGCTCAGGGGGTCCTTGTGCTGTGCCTGGGATTGAACGAGGGTTGGCCACACGCAAGGCAAGTCCTCTGTGCGCTCTCTCGGGCCCCAGACAGTACCCCCTTCCGTCAGGGGAGACCTAATTACAGACTCTGCTGGAGAAGGAGACAGAAAGGGCTGGGGCTAGTGAGTTCCCTGGGGAGGGCGTTTGCCTTGCTGGCCATGGGTCCGATCCCTGGCATCTCATATGGTCCCTGGAGCACTGTCAGGAGTGACTCCTGAGTCAGGAATAAATAACCCCTGAACATCCCTGGGTGTGACCCCAAAACAGGGCTGTGGGGAGGAAAGCATTATTTGGGAATCAGGAGAAAAGTTGCCTGTAATTCCTATTTTAGAGCCGGAGCAATCATCCAGCCAGAGCTGCTGGCCTAGCGTTTGGCTGCCCTGTGGTGTCCTGACGGGAGTGACCCCTGAGCACTGCCCGAGGGGCCCAAACCTCCTCCGCTCCTCTCGGCCATGGTTTATAGCCGGTCAGTTCTACAGCACTTATGTGGCTTAGTCTGACTTTCTCATACTTAAAACTGCTCGAGGGGCTCAGAGCACGGCTCAGTGTCTCCAGGCTGGAGGCCTTGAGGTTGATCCCTGTTGTCACCGCAGCCGCTCGGCCGGGTGAGACCCCCAGTGGCACAGGAGCGTGGCATCTGTGACACGTATAAACTTACGTTAAAAAAAAGTTAAACATATGTTTCTTATTTTTTTTTTTCTTTCTGGGTCACACCTGGCGATGCTCAGGGGTCACTCCTGGCTCTGCACTCAGGAATTACCCCTGGCGGTGCTGGGGGACCCTATGGGATGCTGGGAATCGAACCCAGGTTGGCCGCATGCAAGGCAAACGCCCTCCCCGCTGTGCTATCACGCCAGCCCCAAACATACGTTTCTTAAAAAGTTAAATGTTTAACGTATGTCCCAGCTGTCCCCCGCCGCCCCCGAGAGTAAGCGCTCCGTCCCACGAAGGCAGGGGTTGGGTTTCGCTTTTGCTTCTAGCAGCCAAAACCAAGAAAACCAGGCCAGTGCCGGGGTGAACCGTGACGAGCCCCCAGGGAGAAACCGTCCCCAACAAGGACCAGACTGTGACGTGCAGCGATTTGGGCGAGTCGCCTGTGCTGGGGAGAACAGGGCTTGCAGTCAGGACGGTCCTGGCGGAGTCCTGGGAGAGAGACGAGGTGGTGTACCCGGGCGAGAGCGGGAGGGGGCTGACCCTGAGGGGCGGCAGCAGGAGGGGTTTCTTGGGCTGGGGCGTGGGTTTCCGCCCTGGTTATCGTGACAGCGCAGGCCTCTTGCCCATGAGAACGTGCATCGAGCAGGAGAGCCGGCGACTGAGTCGGGAGTGGAGCCGCGGTGCCGTCAGTGGCAGTTTCCTCGGGCAGGCGTGTTCTGCTTATCTTTGTCACGTTTTGCTTTCGGCCTTTTTGCCTTTTTTGAACACAGGTAGCGGTGCCTGGTTCCATTCTCCGAGGGGCGGGGACGTACCTGCAGTGCTGTGTCCCTTGCTCAGAGCCGCTCTGCCCCGCAGCCGTACCAGCTGCTGTGGGAGATGCCCCCGTTTCCCACGCCCGCACCTGCGTCTGGCGGCGCCGGCCCTGTAGGAGTCTAGTTCTAACAGGCGTGCGGCTCTCTGCTTGGCTCTTAGTGGCCCGATGGCGGAAGTCGTCTGTCATCCGCTTACTGCTGTCACATCTGCCCTGGGGCTTCCGGCCGCACCGTCCCTTTCTCATTCGGGTTGTTTTCTTACTGTTGAGTTTGTTTTTAAAGTCCTGGGTAGGAGCTCGTACAGGAATAGTCTTTATTCTGGATGTGAGTCCTTCGCCACGTAGGCAGGTGATTTGTAAACTGGGTTTCCTGGTCTGGGGCTTCTTATTTGACGGTGTCTGTGGCGGTTAGGGAGGGATTTTTCTTTGGGAGGAGGTTGGTGTTTGAACTGTTCCTGACAGTGCTCAGGGATCAGTCCTGGCAGGCCTGGGACCCTTGGGTTGCTGGGGATGGACCCCAGGCAGCTGTGTGCAAGGCAGGCCCCTTACTGCTGTGCTGTGACTCCAGCCCAGCACTGTGTTTCGAGTGTCGAGGAAGTCGTGACCGTGTGGCTCATGTTTGTGGTATTGCGCGTGACCCCGAAACCTTGGCTGCTAACACAACGTCAGGAAGATGTTCCCTGTGTTTTCTGCCCAGTGGTTATAGTTGCTTGTCTTACATTTATGTTCATGACCTGTTTTGGATAAATTTTTGCACAGGATTTGAGGCCTATCTATGTCCTGTTCCATTTTGTTTACAGCCGTCCAGTTTCCCTAAAACCGTTTGCTCTGAAGGTTGTTTTTGCCGTTGAATCATTTTTACCTTTACTTTTATTTTTTTGTTTTAAATAATCCGTTGACTATAGACTCCACTAAGATAAACTTAGAAAATGTGTAAGCGGTTATGAACTCATTGAGTTTTGGCATAGCTTGAGTCTTGGGAGAGGCACGGGGCTCAGCTCTTGAGAAGCGGAGGGACAAAGGGGACTGGCTGTCGGGGGGGCGGGGGACATGGAGGAGCGTGGGGAAGGGAAGACGGGTCAGTGTGACTCCCGCAGGGGCGGTGCTGGCAGGGAGCTGGCGGTGGCGATGGTGTTCCGGAGGAGCAGTGTGGCAGTAGCTGCCTTGGGGGGGGTGGGGGGGCTGCAGCTGGGGCCCTTGGCTTGCCGCCCTTGGATAGTATGTATCCAGTGACTCTCCTGTGCGGGGAGGGGAGTCTGGTTTGGGGCCCGCACCCGACAGTGCTCAGGGATCCCTCCTGGCGTGATTCCCCCCAGAAAGCTCGAGCGCTGCCACTCCAGGACGCTCAGTCTCCTTTCTCGGCGCGGCCCCGGCCGGGCCGTCTCCATGGTGTGCCCCGGGAACTGCCGGACCCTCGCACTCCTCCACGCTGATGTCGGTGGCAGTTTGCAGATCGGGGGGTGGGGGGGGAGAGCGGCGCCCGCGGACGCGTCGGGGATGCGTCGGGGACGCGTCGGGGACAGCGCTGACATTTCTCAGCAGGCCCGAAGGTTTCAGGAGGAACCGAAATGGTACAAAGAATTGATAAATTAGCCCAAGGAGAAAAAGTTAATGGAATCACTTTTATTTATCATGGCAAGAAGGAGACTCAGGGGTTGTTTAATCAGTACATGCTGATACTTGTACACCAAGAACTACCCCGAGAATGATGATGGACCAGCTGTTCTCCAGACCCGCCGAGGACGGAGCGGGAGCAAATGGCTCAGAGCGCAGCAGCGGCTCAGTCTGGGGAAGAGTGTCCGGGCAGCGTCGCCGCTTCCTGCCAGGGCTCCACGGGCTGTGAAAGCAGCGAGGAGCCTAAGTGCAGTTCCGGGATCTTCCGGGTAGCCCGGGGGATATGCAGGTGGCAGAGCCCTCCGTGTTGCTTTTCTCTAGCATGCTTTGCTTTTCTTGATTCCTTCCTCTGCAAAAGCTGTGTGTATATATTTCTAGTCTCATCACCTGACTTCAGCATTCCTCTGTACGTTCAAACGATGATCTCGGATATAGATTACACTTCTGGGATTTCCAAAATGGCCATTGCAAAATGACACAATAAGCAAGTAGAACTTATTTGATGTGAGATAATTCCTGAATATCAGTGGATTTCTGTATTTCACTCCATTTAAAAAAAAAATCACTGAAGACTTGTTGAGCAGAGGATTTCACTGCATGGGAGATGACCGTGATGTGTCTTAATGAAGGATTGGCAGTGCGAAGGGCTCTCGCGTGCTACCTTATGGCTTCAAAATACCTTTCCTATTTGGTTTCACTTCCTTGGTCTGATTGTCTTCAAGTCGTCTAGGTTTTTAATTTTTTTCTCTCTGAGGTGTTGAGATTGACCATGGATATTTAACTTGCGATTGCAGCCCTTCAGTATTATTACAGAAAAGAAAATTAGTAATTTTTTTTTTTTCTGCAGAAGAGCAAGCTCTTATAGTGCTATGCAAGCTGCCCATTTAAAACTATCATTGCTTGGCATCTATGCCCTAGTGACAGTTTGACCAACATGTGAGCAGGCATGCTGCCATCCTGACAGATGGGCGTGAGTGTCGGCAGCCAAGAAACCATGTCTCTGCAGCTAGTGTGTTTGTTAAGGGCAGGATTCCCAGTCGGGGCTGTTCAAACGTCTGTCCATCCCGCGCTTTCACGCCCGTGGATAAAGGGATGTCATCATCAATCTCAGCTCCTGCCCGAGATTCCGTGGCTGTGGACGGGCGTTTTGGCTCTTGCGGAAGTAGGCAATTGGGGACAATCAGGATAATTGTTCTCTGCTCCGTCGCAGGACTACTTCAGATAATCCTTGCCTCTCTTTCCCGGCCAGCAGGGCTTGCAGCGGGCGCGGGCCTGCCCGCGTCACCCGCACGTCGAGAGCACGGGTGCAAAGGCTGCGGGGGCGGCTGCGTGTGCGCGTGGGCGGGCCGAGTCCAGGGGCCCCGCCTCGACTGACCGTGGCACCGGGCCCGTGTCCTTTGCTCTTCGCGCCCAGACAAAACAAACCTCAGAGGGTGGTTATGAAAGTCAGCGGAGCTCGGTCCCTGACTCTCTGGGTTCGAGGTTCTCCCCACTGTGTGTCCTCCCCGTCACCAGAGTCCTCGCCGCCACCGCCCCACCGCCACTGCCGTATCGTCAGGGTCATACACTCGATGCTCTCCTGCTCCGGAGTCTTATCTGAAATCCCAGGACTTGTTTGGGTTTTGTTTTTGGGCTCACCTGGCTGTGCTCAGGGGTTTCTCCTGGCTCTGTGCTCACGGGTCACTCCGAGTCGTGCTTAGGGACCGTAAGGGATGCCCCATGCAAGGCGGGTGTCCTCCTCACGGTACAGCCGCTCTGGCCCCACATCCTTAAAAATGAACTCCCCGCCCCTCCCCAAAGCAAAACTAAGCAAAACTCATTTCCCAGTGCTCATGAAGGCCTTCTATTAAATATGATCAAATAAATACAATTATATACGTCCCGTCAAGACTGCCTCTACGAGGCCGATGTCATTGACAGTTCACCACAGCAGGCCTCTGTTTCGAATTCCAGTTTTAAATGGTGGGTGCGTAGAAGTGAGTCGTATCTAGGCCTGGTTTGATTAGTGAGGAATCGTCCCTTGTCCCGTACGGTCCCTCTCTGTTAGCCGAGGGGACTGTTCGCGTTCCTGTGGGACTGGGCTCCTGCTGTCAGCTCTCGCCAGCTGATGACCCTGGGCTCTCCGGAGTCGAGGGTCGAACCCAAGCCCCTAGACCTAGGTAAGCTTCATCTTGCTGATCCTGGCTTGGGATCCTTCCTGGGGTCTAACTCGGAGGAGCCTTTACTTTTCCTGTTAGGGCTCTTTTTATTGGGTTTAGCTACCTGCAGTCCTAATTCATGCTCAGTGACAAGCTCCTCGCGTCAGAGAACTGGCAGCTGAGACCACTAGCCCAGCAAGATGCAGGACAGACGGTGTCCGCGTGTCCGCGTGCCAAGTGCGCGTCGGTATTGAGAAGGGGATTGGACAGAGGAACTTGGGAATCCTGATGGCACGGGGCGGCAGAAAGGGTGGGCCGGGGGCACCAGGGAAGGGTGGGCCGGGGGCACCAGGGAAGGGGGGGCCGGGGGGACCAGGGAAGGGGGGGCCGGGGGGACCAGGGAAGGGGCACCAAGAGGCGGTGAAAATGAGCCGAGTTGTGGGGAAGTTGGCCGTCGGCTCCTGGGGGCGCGCTGGCCAGCGAGTGGACAGGTCTGCCTCCCGCCCCGGCTCATCGGTGAGCGGGGCTCCCCACCCAGCAGGCTGAGGACCTGACACCGCCCTGTATCTCTCCTTTATGGTCTTGCGTCTACTCACATTTCAAGTCTTGACTTAAAAATGTTACCTTTGAAATGGAGGAAACGTGCTGGGCAGAGCGACTTGATCCTTAGTACGTAGTTCAGTGTTTGTCCTTTGACGAAGTGAATACCCTGCAGTAACCAACACAGTAACCTTCACCTTTCCAACCCCCGAGCTGCCTGTCGTGGCCTCTCGTGGCCAGCTCAGCCCAGGCACCTGCTCTTGACTCTTGCACTCCAGCTTGCTTTTGCCTGGCCTAAAGGTCCGGTGCAAACGGAATTCCACTTTTACTCTCCTTTATTCGAACCCTGCACCTTGTGGCCTGTATCGTCCTTCCCTTCCCTGTCACCGGATGCTCTCCCGTGGCACGAGGGCATTTTATTCACCGGAGGGTCTGGAATTGGTGCAGCTCGTCCCGCCTCTCTTGCTCAGGTCATTACTGTGAGACGGGTTCTGTGCCGCTGAACGGCGCGAAGGCTCAGCGTTCTGTGCTGCCCAGAGACGGTGGGGCTCGCGGCTCTCCCGCAGGCCAGGGAAATGGGACTCACGCTCGGGTGGGCGTTGGCCCGACTGATGGTGGGGGTGGGGGTGGGGGTGGCCCTGGGCCGGGCGTGCTGCGCCCCCAGGCCGCTTGTTGGCAGGCTCCAAGCAGAGGCCGGAGACCATCTTCCCTCTTGCTTTCTGGCGGCCCCGGGTTGCTCCCGGAGGTGCTCGGGGGCTGCGGCGTTCATGGCCAGCCAGGGCTGTGTGGGCCCAGTGCCCAGGGCACGGGGGCCGCCTGAGGCCGGGAATTGAAATGGGGGAGTGCGTCCTAGGGCCCCACCCGCAGGCGTTGGGCCGTGCCTGGCCCTGAACGTGGCCTCCCTGCTGACGCGTGACCGGCGGGGCTGTCCGCGTGAGGCGCCTTGAGCGCTGTCCCGCCTCTCCAGGCCCTCCGCGTCGTCCCTCCATGGGAGATAAATTAATGCGTTTTTGACCAGTTTTGAAAACCAAGTGATGTGCCACAGGCCGTCCGTTCTCCTTGGAAGGACATTGGGATAGCTCGTGCCTTGGAGCTGGGATCGTTCTTGCTCTTGTTTCCGGTTTCGGTGAAGCATGGATTCCTTGGTTGTAGTGCCTGTGTCTTCAGCTGTGGCGGCTGATGTACCCCGGGTTCCAGAGCGGTTGTGCCCGGCAGAGAGAGTCTCCGAGGTTTGCCCTGCAGACTTGACTCCACTTGGTGCAGTTAAAAATTAAGGGAAAACCCCCTACCCATTCTGTGGCTGTGTTAGAGCGCGGTGAGGTTTGAGTCGCATTCTCCCGTGATTTGAGAACCTTTTTGGTCACCTCATTTCTCTTCGGATGCGCTGTGACGCATTCATCAAGTAGACCTTTGCAATTTTAAACAAATTATGTTTTTTTTTTTTTACTGAAATGTGGGAGTTTTTTTTTTAATGTATTCTGGATGTTAAATATTTGAATTAAAAGTTTTTTCCATCCTTTGACTTGCTGGTTCACTTTTGTATCTTTAGCTGAAGAGAAATACTAAATTTAAATCCCATTTTACCAGTATCTCAATTTTATGCTTAATGATTTTTGTGTGTTTTGTTTAACAAGTTTTTGCTACTCTGTGGTATGAAGGTTCTCAAATATTATCTCTGTAAAGCTTTATTATTTTACCTTTCAGTCTCAGTCCCTAGGAACTGATTTTCTCTGTGTTGGGGTCCAGGTAGACCCTCCCTCTAGCCCCTGTAGTCCCCCACTTGTTCATAGCGGCTTGGTCACTGAGCACACGGGTGCCGGGCCTGGAAGTTGGGGTGTGTGTTCGCCGCTGGGCTGCCTTTGATGTGTCCCCTGCCCTTAGGCGTGTCAGTGGCGCCTCTGGCCTAGCAGCACCCACAAAGGAAGGACCAGGGTGACGTGGCTCCCTTTCATCTGCCTCAGCTCGGTTAGCTCATGCTTTCTCGGTTTTACTTTTGGGGCCACACCCCATCATGCTCAGGGCTTACTCCTGGCTCTGTGCTCGGATTCGCTCCTGGTCGTGCTTAGGACCCATGTGGGGTAGGGCTTGACCTGGTGTTGGCCACCTCAATGCCAGCACTGTGACCCCTGTGGAGTTTTAGTTTGGATGGCACCCCCTTCACCTGGCTGTGCTGAGAGTCGAACCCAGGGCCACACATTCAGGGTGAGTAAGTTCCCTGCCACCGAGTCACTTCCCTCGCACCTAGTAGTTTGATTTATTCTCACTGGAATTTTTTTTTTTTTTTGGACCTGGATTCTGCTCTCTGTTGTATAACCGGTATCTCTTAGCTTTATATTTTCTCCAGAGTGTTTTACTTATTTACTTAATTTTTGGGTTCCCCCAGCAGAACTCGGGGGCCAAGGGGCCCCTCCTGGTGAGACTCGGCTTGGCTGTGGTGGGGGCCTGGGGGTGAGGTGCTTACTCTGGCACAGTGGTGCTGATCGGACCTGGCTGTGTTTGGGGGCCAGATGGGGCAGGGTGTCTGACTCGGGGCCTTGCGCGTGCTGCGCGTGCCCTTGGCCTGTCTCCCCAGCCCAGCGTACCCTTCTAAGCTGCCGAGAAAGAGTTTCTTGATGACTTGGCCGACTCCTGCCCAGACGTGTTCTGTCTGTTTATTGGAAGGTTCGGTCCTTGCCAGAAGCTTGACCTTCTCTTTCAGTGAGCTGTAATTCAAGACTCCAATTCCGGTTTTGAAAGTCACTTCATACACGGGTCACTATATCTGTCCACTCAGTTTCCCACTTGAACTTCTGAAAATCGGAGATGTAATGCAGCTTCACGCATCAACAGAGGCCACCCGCGGTCAGATCTCCTTCCTGTCTTGCCTGCGTGCTCCTGGAAAGTGGCCGCCTTCTTACCCGAGAGGCTTGCTGCCTGCCTCCGTATGGCAGTTGGGGTCTGTGAAAGGAGACCAGGTCGTGCTTCTTGCAAAGTTGATCTGATGGTCCTGACCCTCTTTCCTGCTGCTTGTCCAAGAGCTGTGTCATTCCCGTTAGTGTGAGCGCTAACCAGACGCGCTGAGTGTTCTTTGGGTGTCTATTTTATCCAGCTGTTGGCTACCGTCTGACCATTCTCTTCAGACTTTGTTTGCTGGGTGTGCTGTGCGGGTGCTGGAGCTCCTGTTTGTCTAGGTTCCCTCTTCGCTCCTGCTGCTCCCTGAATTCCGTCTCGGGTTTTGCCCCCTTACTCACCGTGTGGCCTGGACTTCTGCTGGTGGGCTTTATTGGGAACTCCGGGTTTGGGCGTCTGTCCCACGCTCACTGGGGACATTCTCGGCTGTGATTTCTCTGGGCAGCCCTGGCTTCCCCCTCCTCGGGAAGGCTATGATTTGCATATTGTTTTCCTAAGGTTGCTCCGGAATCATTTCTTTTCGCCCTCTTTTCCGTCTTTTGTTCTCTGGTGGTGGTTTCGTGCGGCTGGTCCCCTGGGCGCTGGCTCCTTCCCTGTCAGTGCTCCCACAGCAGCCTCTCGTGCCTCTGGCTTTCCTGCCTGGGCACCTGTGGGCTGTTTCCTGGCGCTTGCTGAACGGTCCCGCGTCACGGGCACCTTGAAGCTGCCATCTGGAGGTTCCCGCTGGCGGGTGCTGAGGAACCGCTCCCGACTCTTGTCCTGACCCAGACGTTTTGGCGGGTCCCTGGCTTCCTGGTGGCGTGGGCCAGCTCTGAGGCTGGGGAGGAGGTGCTGGCTGGTGTGGGCTCGGTAGGTGCACGTTGCCCGTGCCTCCTGGCACCTGTGCCGGTGCCCGCGGAGTGGCTGAATCTCCGCTCTGCGTCCGGCCCTGGCAGACAGCAGCGGCTTCCTCTACCTTGGTCATCTCCCCCTGAAGCCCGCCCCGAGATGTGCTGGGGCCAGTGCAGCCCTGCCTGCCGCCTTGGCCTGGCACGCCGGCCGGTGGCTTTCCTGCTATGCCCATGGCCGTGGGTCCGGGGCCAGCTTCCTGCCCTGGGCTTGAGCCCCCAGAGGGTAAGTTTCTGACCCACCATCCCGTACTCCCTCGACCTTGCCGTCCTCTTTACCCCCCTCGGCCTTGGGGTTCCCGTGGGTGGGCCGTGGGCTGTCACTGGGCCCGCCGAGCGCATTCTTCTTCTTCTTCTTTTGGGTCACACCCGGCGATGCTCAGGGGTCACTCCTGGCTCTACACTCAGGAACTGCTCCTGCCGGTGCTCGGGGGGCCATATGGGATGCTGGGAATTGAACCCGGGTCGGACGCCTGCAAGGCAAACGCCCTCCCCGCTGTGCTATTGCTCCAGCCCCCATGACACGTGCATTCTTGCTTCCTTTTCCATGGGGGTTTGGGGAAAGTTGCCCTTTCAGTCCGGTGTGACCCTGTCGACTTCCAAGGTGTGGGGTCACGTGTGAGTTCCTTGCCTGTTACCTGCAGGCAGGTCCTAATAGGCTTCCTGTCTCAGGTTTCAGAGCTGGAGAAGTGGAGCCTGCCACGGAGGCACTTGGTAACGAGGACAGTCGCCGTTGCTGCATGCTGGTGCACCGACGGAAGAGTCGGCAGCTGTGGTTCATGGCTTGTACTCATGCAGTTAGGGTTCACTCAGCAAAACCAAACGGTCCTATTAATACAGAACTTCCTGTCAGTTTCACCTTCAAGTAAGAGTCGGGACAGTCCGCGTTACTCCTTGCCTGTGGCGGGGTGCGGCTTTCGCCGTGAATGAAGGGTTGGGTTGCTGCACTGTTGGGTGTGGCCCTCCTCCAGCCCCCGGCCACCTCTGGCCACACTGTCTGCCCGTGGGGCCGGGGGGGGGGGCCGGTGGCTCAGTCGAGGGCCCGAGGCTTGGGCGGCCGGAGTCTAGTTGGGGGGCACTCCCAGACCGTGCTCAGGAGGCCGGGCGGCTAGTGCCGCTGGGCTGTCGGCGCCCCACGGGCCGGCCGTGCTGCTGAGGCTGTGGGCGCCCCGGTGCCTTGCTCCTCCAGCGACGGTTCTCGGGAGCCGCAGACCTGCGCCTCGTGGTGCTGCGTGTCGGGTGTGAGATTGAGCCCTGGCCGCTGAGCCCCCGCCCCTTGCCGGAGCTTTATGTCTACTCACTTTGCTTGTACCTGCGTGGTGTTTGTTTGGGGGCAGGGGGCATCTCCCAAGCAGTGCTCAGGACTCCAGGGCCACCCCCAGTGACACTTCACCCGCCTGCTGGCACTGCGCAGAGACCGCCGAGGAAGCACCGATGGGTCACGCAGCCTGGGAAGTTTGAGAGTCGAGGGAGTTGGGTATGCCCGAATGCGTCTTTCATCACCGGGACCTGCAGGCTACGGACTCTGCCGCCGGGTCCACATTTAGTGTGTCTCACTCATCTGTCACGCGAGTCTGATAGCGAGGGCAAGTGCGGCAGCAGCCCTGCCCACCCCCGCGCTGCGAGGGGCGTTACCCGGGCCATCTCCCCTCGCTGGCACGTGGCGCCAGCCCACAGTGTCGGGGGTCTGCCCCCCCGGGACGGGTCCGGGGAGATGGCGGCAGTGCCGGGCGAGCACAGCAGATGGCCGGGTGCCGGCTGGGCGTGTGTTCGTGTCCCGGGGGTGTGGGGCGAGCAACCCCCATAACTCCCGTGTCGGTCAGGCAGCAGCCGCCTCCCCTGCTGGCGGGGACTCAGCCCTGGGTGTGCCCGTCTGTTCCCTGTCCCCTGGTCCTGTGTGGCCCTTCCACCAAACTCTACCTCAGGGGCCTTTTACTTTGGGTCTCCGCTGCTTTTGCCTCTGGGCCACACCTGGCAGTGCTCAGGCTTACTCCTGTCTACTGAGGGGTCCCTCCTGGCGGTGCTGGGGAGACCGTCTGCGTGGTCCGGGGAACGGGGCCCAGTTGGGGGCAGGTCCCTTCCGCTGCACTGTGTCTCCGGCCTCAACCTAGTTTGTCTTAAAAACAACTGAAAAAAAACTTGTTTGGTGTTTGGTCCACACCCAGCAGTGCTCCGGGCTTACCTCTGTCTCTGTGCCCAGGGGTCATTCCGGGCAGGGCTGGGGGACTGTACGGGTGCTGGGGATTGGGTCAGAGCCCTCCCGCCCGACTCTCCCTCCGGCCCCTCTGCTGCTTTGTCGCTGGCGTGAGTGATGCGGGGAGGGGTGCGCTGTCATTCATTCGCAGAGCTCCCTCCTGTGTGCGTGGGACTCAGTCACTGCCTCTAGCGCTGCACTCGCGCGTGCGCCCGGCTTGCTGGGCCAAGAGGACCCGCGTTTAAGCCGTGGAGAGACACGCGCGTTCACTTGACGAGCCCGTGCGTTTTCTAATTTTGAACTTGACTGACTAATCTGATCATTGAAAAGTGTGATTGTAATTGTAAATTCAGTCTCATTGTAATTATAATTTGCATTTTATTAATGAATGAGTCGGAGCCTATTCTCCACTTAGTGAGAAAAGTGGCGAAGAATAAGGTGTGTGGAGCTCTGCCTACTGGCCGGGAAGCAGAGAAAGCAGGTAGATGTGTCCCGCTAAGAAAGTAAGAACTGAGGCGAACAGTAGCTTCTGCAGAGGGAAGGGCGGGACGGGGGGTGGAATCGAGGCCTTGACCAGCTGCCGTGTAGGAATTTGACTTTGGAAACTTGTGGCACAGATTTTTAAGAATCCCAAGAGAAACGAAATCTCAGTTATTTAAGTTAAAGTCATTAGTAATTCAGACTTTTAGTGAAGGAGAGGGACACAGGAGTCGGGCTCTGCAGTCGGGAGCCAGCGGGAACCCCGCGTTCCTGGGTTGGAGCGGAAACAGGAGTCTTCTCTCGGGCCAGCTCCCGTTCCTCAGGCAGGCCTGTCTGGACAGGGGGTCCCCCCGAGGACCCTGGGCGTCTTGTGCCGGGGTGCTCGTCTCGCAGGGTGCTCTCCGGGGCTGCTGGCGGGAGTGGCAGGGCGGGCCCCGGCCCTGCGGGAAGGACTGGCACTGCCGGGTGGGGGAGCTGCGGGTGCCCACGGCCCCCTGGGGACCCTTCCCGCCGCCCAGAGCCACGCCCCTGCCTGCCCCCTCCTGGGCCGGCATCTCGCTGCCCCTGTACTTCTGGCCGTGATCTCGGCGACCTTTGGCCGCGGGGCTTGATACCAGCTTGGGCAGCGCAGTCGTGGCAGCGAGAGACCCCCGGGGGCCACAGTCCGAGGGAAGGGTCGGCTGTATTCAGAATGGCTTTGTTTCGGTCTCTGGGCCCCGATGCAGTGCTTGCGGCTGACTCCTGGCTCTGTGCTCAGGAGTCCTTCCTCGTGGTGCCTGGGACCGTGTGGGGTGCCGGGGTCAGGCTGGCCGCGTGACCCAGGCCGCCGCGCTGTATTATCCCTCCGCTCCCGAAGCGGAACTCTTACAGGGTGAGTGACAAAGGGAAGGAAAAAAAAATTCGGGAGGTGGCACTTGTCATTGAAAGGGATTCAGAGACACTTGAAGCAGATGGCAGTGACGAAAAAATCAACTCTGAGATTTTTTTTTTGGAGACAATTGGGGACATTTGAGCACTTACTAGATGATTTGAAAGAATTATTAATTCTGAGTGTGACCGTGGTCTATGGTCCCTATATTACATTTAAAAAGTCTGCTGGATGTATTTCCATGTGGAATGTTCCGAAGTGACCCTGGGCAGGGCTGGAGGGCGGTGACCCGGGGCGTGGGCACAGAGGTGTCCTGTTCGTCCTCGGAGGCATTTGAAAGTCCCTCTTGAGAGAACGCAGACCCTTTCTGCTGCTCTTTCTGTGTTGCCTTCCCATGTCATTTTCCTTTTTTTTTTTTCTTTTTTAAGACTTTCATCTTGAAATTTAAGTGATAGATTTAAGTTTCTTCCTTTAAAAAATTTGTTTTTGGGTCACACGTGGTGCTCAGGTGCTAACAGGGGCGTCACCGCCAGCAGTGCTCGGGGCACCCTGTGACACTGGGGCTCAGACCCAGGCTCTGTCGAGTCCCCCAGCCTGCCGAGCGAGCCCCCCAGTCGTGGTGTAACTCAGAGCATCAGGCGGATTCTCCAGGTGCTAAGCTGCGCAGCCCTGCCCATGTTTTCATTTGTCTTTTGAGTTGTATTTTTTTTTTAACTTAGGGAAAACTTTTAAATTTTGGTCAGTTCACCTGTTTTTCTTGTGGCTTGAGTATCACCTGTGTTGGGGAACAGTGTCTCTGAGATTCTTTTTCTGGGAGTTGGGGTCCGGGAGCAACACCTGGCAGTGCTGAGGGCTGACTCCTGGCTCTGTGCTCGGGAGTCTCTCTCCTGGGGGTGCTGGGGAAGGAGCTTGGGCCGGCCGTGTGCAGGACAGGCCGCCTGCCCACTCTGCCGTCGCTCTGGTTCTCCTCGCTGAGGCTCTGACAAGCGCTGTCTGTTCCCAGGAAGCGCTGGATTCCGGCGTGCGTGAATCAGGACTGACTGTCTGCTTAGTCTTCTTTTTCCTTCGCAGCATCTCGAGAGGCATTTTTTGAGCTTCCCCTTGCAGCCCCCCGTGTGGAAGGAAAGCGGAAACTGGTGTGTGTTAGCTATCTTGTGGAGGTTTACCAGTGAGCATGTAGAATTAATCGCAGGCATAGTACTTAATTCTGCACCCCGGATAGAAGAAATAATGGAAAAAGAAATCCGTCTTTTACAGATTGTCATTGTGCGGCATTTACCTCAGATGTTGATATAATTACCATCTATTTGCCTTTCTAATTGTGGGAAGCGCCAGCCCTGCTCTGTCAAGCAGCCTTTCCTCCTGGCCGGTCGCGGGAGAGGTGCCTCCCGCCTCACCTCCCGTGGGGCTCCCTGACCTCGGCTTCTGAGCTGGGAATGAAGAGGGGCCCGGAGACGTGGCCCCCGTGGCTCTTGGGGGTGCCGGCAGGGCGGTGCTTTGCGCCCGTGTGGGAGTTGGACGAAGCTGTGTCCTGCCGAGAAACGGAGCCCGCCGTCCTTGCTCTCCGGACGCGTCTCAGGAACGGTGTGGAGGAGAGGAAAGGTCGTACCTGGGCATGCACGTGAGACGCGGTGTTCTCCCTGCCAAACAGTTCCAAGCTGAACGTCACTTTCCCAACACAAGTGAAAAGGATTCTGAGCAGGAAGTTTCCTTCTCTGAAGATAACCTCTCCTTTCCCTTCCAGAGTTCGCAGCGCGAGTCTTCACCTGGTGCTTTCCAGCTTAGGCGTGAAAAGAAAACTTTTTTTTGTTTTCCTTCTAAGGAGTGTATCACAGTTTGAGTTCAGCTTAATATTTTTTTTTTTTGGCCTTTTGGGTCACACCTGGCGATGCACAGGGGTTACTCCTGGCTCTGCACTCAGGAATTACCCCTGGCCGTGCTCAGGGGACCATATGGGATGCTGGGAATCGAACCCGGGTCGGCCGCGTGCAAGGCAAATGCCCTACCCGCTGTGCTATTGCTCCAGCCCCAGCTTAATATTTTTTAAAGGAACAAACCTATGCGTTTGTAGGATGGTTATCCTGGAGGTTCACGTCTGTGTGCTCACGGTTTGCTGTTACGGCTGACCCGTTTGTCATGTTAGCGAAGGCGCCACAGCCGCGAGCCCTTTTCCCGGATACCCGAGGGAGGCCGGGGCGGGCACTCAGTGCCCGCCTGCGGGGCGGGCTGTCGTGCTCAGTGGCGGGGATGAGGGCCCTTTCACTCCCCCTCCGGCCTTCCAGCTCTGTCTCCGCCGTGGGCCGTCCGGGGACAGCAGGAAGTATCTATTCGAAGAGTCTCTGTGTTGGAAAGTGGCCGTGTGAACTCAAGGTTCTGCGTTTTGTTTGGAGGTGGTTTCTTCGCTCTAATCAAATGCATTAATCAACTTCTGATTAGCTGGCTCGTTTGTAAGAGAAATGTCTCTGGATGTATTTATTGCGTTCAAATTGTTCCTGATGTAATTTAGCAGAAGAGGTGATGGAGTTCTTTGTTGACCGATTAGCTCGTGTTTGATTTTATTCCTTTACTATATGGTTTGGCAGGAAGCCACTTACACCAAAATACGTGATTACTTTTGGATTCCAAGTAAGTTTGAGACACAGACGAGTGATTCTGGCCTGGGATCAGGCGGGATGAAGCTGGGGTGGTGTTTGTGGCTCCTCGGGGCAGTCACCTACTAGTCCATGACTCCTGGAATGAGCTGGGCAGCTCCTGCCAGCGCCCTCCGGAGCCGGGGCAGCGACTTAGCGAAGAGGCCGCGGCACCTGGTGGCTGGGCACGAGCCCCCGGCGTCCCTGGAGAGTGCGGAGACGGGGCTGTGCGCGGGAGCACAGAGGCCAGGGCGGCAGGAGCCAGCTGATTGTGTGACTGAGTTTGTGCCGTTGCCCTGAGCCTCCGGGCCCTGCTGGGACAGGCAGGAACGGGCCGGGCGCTCTCGGTGCCTGAGAGGGCGTGTCACTCCACGCTCGCCCACGCCCAGGGGACTGTCGCTCGGGGCCCGTAGCCGTTCCGTCAAAGGGTTCCAGAACACTCGCCACCTGGAGGCTTCCTACGGGCCCAGTCTGAGGCTGAGGGTGTCGTGTTCAATCGGAATGATGCCTTGCTGTCACGCGGGCGCGGTGTGAGGCGGCCAGGGGGGGTTGCTTTGATTCACTTTGGGTTTCCGCCACTGACACGGTTTCTGGCACTTTGAGGGGCGGGCGTGTGTGTGTGTGGGGGTGACAGGGGAGTTTTGGGCCACCACCAGCAGCGTTCCAGGGCACTCAGACTGGGGCCAGCTACTCACCTTAATCTTGAGACTCTCTCCCCAGTGCCCGGCACATATTTTGGAGGCATTTGATTTTAGTTATTTTGCTTTTATTTGTGTGTGTTTGTTTATTTGTATTTTGGCCACAGTGGCACGGGTTCACTCCCGGCTCTCTGCACAGGCGTCAGTCCTGGGGGGGCTGGTGGGGACCCCGTGCATCGCTCGCTGTCAGGCTGGGTGTGGCTGTGTGCCGGGCAGGTGCCCCACCCGCTGTCAGTCTGGCCCCTCCTTGTGTATCTTAGGGGTCTCACTGGACCCAGGGGACTGACAGCCACACTGGAAGGCCGTAGGAGCAGGGGATTGAACTTGGGGCCTCACATGTGCTCAGCGCGTGCTTCGCCACCTGGAGTATTTCCCTGGCCCTGTGGGGCGTTCCATAGACAGCTCTGGGGGAGTGAGTTCAGGTGTTCGGTTTCCGGGTGGACTGAATTGTCATGAAGATGGAGCTTGTAGAGTAAGTGATGGTTGGTGTGTTTCCTAGACCATCTGTCACCAACATCAATTGTTCTCCTTGGCACTGGAAACTTGTTTTGGGGGTGGGGGTAGCTTGTCTGCCGTGAAAAGGGTGTGTGCCCCCTCCCCCGCGCCCGTCTTTTCTTTGATAGTGAAAAATCACGGGCTTTTTGGGAGGGGGTGCAGGGGCGTCCAGCAGTGCTCAGGCCTTCTCCTGGCTCTTGTTGGGCTCGGGGGCCACATGGGGTGCTGGGGATGGACCCGGGTCAGCCGCGTGCCAGGCAAGCGCCGCCCACTGTGCTGTTGCTCCGGCTCGGCTCGCAAGTCCCAGTTTCCAGGGAACTCTGAGCCTTCTTGTTGGAAGGATGAGCGGAGATTGGTCAGTCCAGTAACCCAGTAACGGCCTTGAGCATAGCGGGAGCAGTTCCTGGCTGCCGGCGCCCCGCCTCCGATGTCACCAGGCTCCTGCGGGGTGGGGTGGGGTGGGGCGGGTCTGTGCCCGCCCTCCCCACCCCCCCTCCCTGGGCAGCTCCTGCCTCCGGGCCCTTCCCTCTGGACAGGGCCAGTCGCAGGCGGGCCTGTGGGTCCCTTGCGAGGCTTTGCCAGACCCTCGCTGCTGGGCCCTGCGCGCTGCTGTCCTTCAGTGCCTGCCACCACTGGGGGAAGGGCATGTGGGACTTCTTTTTTAAAAAAAGTGAAAAGAAAGTTTGATGAGGGCAGGGATTTAGCCTGCTTCATTCCTCGTTTCCCTGTGCACCGAACCGGGTGTACCCATGGGCCCTGGCCGAGCCAGGCCTTGGGAGAACAGGCGGCACCTTGTCACAGTAAAGGGTTTCATAGAACACGACATTATTTTTATTCTAAATTCGAAGGTAAAGTTTTTATATTTCCCGTACGAAACTTGCCAAGCATTCACCCTCAGTATACCACTGGGTAACTCACACGCTGGTCACGAGGAGAAGCGGGCCAGGGCCTGCCCTGCACGTCTCCAGGGTGGAACGCCGCCCGTCCCCTGCGCGGTGCTGCCTGGCGGTCACCTAGGACGGCTGTGTGCCACAGAGGCGGTAGGGCTCGGCTGCTTGAGCGTACGTTGTTGCTGATGGAAGGGACAGATTTTGAGAACGGGATCACGGTACACACTAGCAGAGTCGGGAAGTGTGAAACTTTGGTGAGAGACAGGTCGGCGGGGCCCTCTGAGGTAGTCATCCAGAGCGTGCCGGGGGCCTCCTTGCCTCCCCGCGGCCCTGCCACCCGGCCACTGCCGTCCTCGTCCCTTGGCTGTTCCCGTCGCTCTGTGCCGCTCGGGCCCGCACGCCCTCCCGAGCCCCGCAAGGCCGCCCGCCTCTCTGCTTGGCGACGTTGTTTTTACGAAGTATCAGGCCCTGGAGCCCTCACGTGTCAACCCAGTACTGTGTCGTCTGGATCCCCCTCGCCAGGGAGAGGGCACTGTGTTGTTCCTTGCGGCACAGCAAACCCTTTGAACCGTTCTTGCCAGGGGACAGTTGTTGAGTACTTGAGTGAGTGGATAGACCCTTTCCTTCCAGTGCTCCTGGAGTCCACCGTGACCTTCGTTACCAGCCTTGAGCGATGCCACCTGTGATGCCTTTCCAGCGTGTGTGGGCTCGGGGCAGGCCCGGGGCGGCCCAGTTGCCAAGGATGGTCTGGGAGTTTGGTTCTGCGTACTCTCCTTTTCAGTCTAGTGCGGTTGGAAACGTGGTTTTAGTGGGTGTGTGGTGGGGGACCTGTGCGCCGTGACGTGGACGGTCAGCCGGTCAGCGTTTGGAGGAGGCTCCAGACCCTGCCCCCCTGGGGGCCTGAAAGTGCAGCCCCTGAGGCCGCCCCCCCACCTGCCCCACCTGCCCCGCTGGCCCCTGCAGCCCCTGAGGCCGCCCCCCACCTGCCCCGCCGGCCCTGCAGCCCCTGAGGCTGCCCCCCCACCCTCCCCGCCGGCCCTGTGGCCCCTGCAGCCCCTGAGGCCGCCCCCCACCCACCCCGCTGGCCCTGCGGCCCCTGTAGCCGCGCTGTCTGCAGCCCCTGAGGGACGGTGCTGGCCCGCCCACTCCAGGCTGTTCTCAGGTTCTCCTGCCTGTGGTGCCCCTGCTGCTTGTTCCGCTTCCTACCCCAGGCGCTGCTTCCCTCTGAGGGGCTGCCCGGACCCTGGCCTGCTCTGCACCTCCTGGGTGCTGGGCCTCTGCTGCTGTGAACGGTGCGCTTAGCTCTGGGGGCCGGGCGCTTCGTCCTGGGCAGTCAGGTGTGTAGGACACACTGGCCCTCATTTTAAAGACTCATTTCCAGGATCTTTATTTCCAAGAATATTTTATTTAAACATATACTTTTTTTTAAAACATGATTTGTTCTCATATAATAATTTGGTGTTAGCAGTGAAAGTGTAGATAGTCATTCTTCCTTCCTTCCTTCCCTCCCTCCCTCCCTCCCTCCCTCCCTCCCTCCCTTCCTTCCTTCCTTCCTTCCTTCCTTCCTTCCTTCCTTCCTTCCTTCCTTCCTTCCTTCCTTCCTTCCTTCCTCCCTCCCTCCCTCCCTCCCTCCCTTCCTCCCTTCCTCCTTTCCTTCTTTCCTCCCTCCCTCCTTCCTTTTCTCCCGCCCTCCTTTCCTCGTACCCTCCTTCCCTCCCTCCCTCCCTTCCTGCTGAGATCCTGGAAAATGGTGCATCAAACGTGCCTTAGTGCTTTAGCGGTCCGGAGTATCCTTTTGTCACAACATTAAAGCATAAGTAAAAGCTATGTGTTGTCATAGCACTTCTCAGATAAAGGAAAACAAGAACAGTGGAAAACATGTATTTTTTTCCTGCTGTGTTGCTGGGATTCGACCCAGGGCCTCACACATGGAGGGCAAGTGCTGGCCACTGGCCTGACCTGGCCCTGCACCCGCTCCCGGGAGGGATTGGTCCTCGCTGCCGTGTCCGGCTCCGGCCGTGTCCTGCAGAGGCCGTCACCGGGAGCGCCGGTGCTGAGTGCCGCTGAGCCCGGGAGTGAAAGAGGGGAGCGAGGGGCAGAGCAGGGTGCGCGGGTCCGTTCCTGCCCTTGGCTGGCCCGGGGGAGGACGGGCGCCCGGCGGGGAGAGGAGAGACTGCGTAGGCCTGGAGAGGCCGTGTAGCCGGGTGAGGTGCTTGCCTTGATTGAACCGACCCGGGTTCAATCCCAGACTCTCCCTGTGGTCCCCCAGCACGCGGGAGTGACCCGTCCACATCAGGGGTCAGCGCTGAACACCTCTGGCGTCACTCAAACGGGCCAGCCAGCCACAATCCGAAAAGACATGGGAGTCGGCTTGGAAGCCGGCCTCACATGCCGGGAAAGGCAGCTCAGGTAGAGCAGGGACCACCAGGTAAAGGGGGCTAGCAGGGCCCGCTCGGGGGGGAGATGCGGGCTGAGAGTGGACCATAGGCCGAACATGGCGGCACTCAGTGCCTCTGCTGCAGACCACAGCACCCGAAAGGAGAGGTGCAGAAGGCCCTGCCACAGAGGTGGGGCTGGGCTGGGGGGACAGGGACGGTGGGAGGGACGCTGGGAACATCGGTGGTGGAGAATGGGCACTGGCGGAGGGATGGGCACTCGAGCATTGCATGACAGAAACGCAAGCACGGAAGTTAGTAGGCCTGTAACTGTACCTCACGGTGACTCACTAATGAAAAAGCAAAGCTAGTGGAAGGGCTGGGGATAGTGCCGCGGTTGGGACACTGGCCTTGTACTCGACAAACCGGGTCTGGGCTCAGTCTCCGGCACCCCACATGGTCCCTGAGCACTGGCAGGAGTCATTCCTGAGCATCACTGCATGTTGCCAAAAAAAAAAAAAAATCAAACAACCCACCCTCTCCACCAACCCAGAGCACACGGATGGGGAAGCTGCACTGACCGGGTCCGAGGGAGCTGAGGGGAGTCCGGAGTGTCAGCTCCAAGAGGGGCGAGAAGTGGGAGAGAGGTGAGGGGCCGGCGGGCAGGTGGGCTCCCTTGAGGCGCGGTGCGGCGACTGCTGCGGTGACCGGGTGTCCAGGCTGCCCCCCGGGAGCGCTGGGCCTTGCAGGTCTCCCTGGCGTTGGGGGCAGAAGGGCAGCGGGAGGCTGGGGGGGCGGGTGACAAGGTGCCCGGGTGGCCCCGGGCTGTGGTTTGTCCTGCGGCGCAGAGCAGCCGCGGGAAGAGCCGGTCTCCGGGAGGCTGAGAACGAGCCGGAGAGGCCCGTGGCTTGAAAGGAAGCGTCTCCCGCACCCCGCCTTTGGGCACGGCAGTTGCGAGGGGCGCGGTGGCCAGTCCTGCCGTGCACCACGGCCCGGGTCCAGCCCCGCCCGGCCCGGCGCGCTCCCCGGGAGACGTGGCCTGCGTTGACCCTCCCGGGGTATCGCGCCTTCGGCAGATTGGGAGAATCGATTCCCAGTTGAATCTCGGGCTTGAGAAATGCCAGTTGTCTAAATACAGTACCAGATTGTGATAAATATAGCTATTGAAATTTTAAAAATCTATTCACAAAACTTTATGTTAATATTCATAGCAGAACTTTTTTTGG
This sequence comes from Sorex araneus, assembly GCF_027595985.1. Lineage (NCBI taxonomy): Eukaryota > Metazoa > Chordata > Mammalia > Eulipotyphla > Soricidae > Sorex > Sorex araneus. Next base: position 5,549,099 of record NC_073304.1, on the reverse strand, counting down.
AATGTTATCTGGAAAACAGAAGACCATTTTATGATCGGAGCTGAGTATTAATTAGGGTATTGTTTCAGGCATAAAAAGTTGATCTGCCACTGAAATTCTATTTGAATATGTATAGTTCCAAGCTTGCTTTGTGTATTTAATAACTTTAGTGCCATAATTACTTTGTTTACAATTAAAATTTTGGTGAATATGCTAATCGGGGCCTGCCAGGAGAGCGTTCCGCAAAGGGCATCTCGGCCTGCATCTTGGCTCGCTCCGCGCCCCTGCCTGCGCGTCCTGCCAGCGGGGAGGAAGTGGCCGACTAGACAAAGGAGCCGGGGACGGTGTCTTTCTCTTCTCGGAGCCCCGCTTGGACGGCCTGCCTCAGTGGGCTGCTGTGCTGCAGATGGCCAGGAGTCGCAGGCAGGGATGGACTCCCGGCAAGCCGGTGCCTGCCAGCGCTCCTGGCAGCCTCGGCGCAGTGTCCCTGTCTGTCGGGCGCCCTGGGCGGGCGAAGGGACCGCGGTTCGGATCAGAGTGTGGGGCTCTCCGAAGGGTGGCGGGTGTGCCGGCACCCACGCGCAGGGCCTTTGTGTGAGCGGGGCTTGAGCGGGCGCCTGGTCAGACTCTATCTATCCCTTCAGAGACCTGCCGTGTCTCCGAGCGGGAGGCGGCTGTGGAGGGAGCGAAGGTCAGCAGGGCCCCTGGCGGCCCTGTGTCACGGGCCCTGGCGGGGTGAGCAGGGAGGACGGGGAGTGTTGGCACAAACGGGCAGCTCTGCCCCGGAGTGGTGCCCCCAGTGTGAGCCCACGTGGAGAGACTGGCCAGTCCGCGCAGACACGGGGCCACCCCCAGCACCCTGCTCCCCGCACAGCTTCGCCGTCTGCAGCTGGGGGGGTGGCCGGGACAGGCAGGGGGGGGGCCTGTAGGGAGGGGGATGGCCAGTCGAGGCCAGGGGGCCCTGCGGGGAGGGGGGATGGCCAGTCGAGGCCGGGGGGCCCTCAGGGAGGGGGATGGCCAGTCGAGGCCGGGGGGCCCTCAGGGAGGGGGATGGCCAGTGGAGGCCAGGGGCCCCCGGGAGGGGGAGAGGCCCCTGCCTTTGAGGTGGGCGTGTTCTCACTCACTTCCTCGCTCTGCTCCTTCCCCCTCCCTTCTCTCTCCTGCAGTTCCTGCCTGGACTCCATCCTCCCCTTTAGCCAGCCAGCCCACGGCCCTGTCCATGGTCCTGGGGCCGGCTCTGACACGGGACGCTTTTCCTGTTGAAGCTCCTTGTGTCTCTGACTGGTGAATCGTGTCATTTACTGTGCTGCTTTTATATAAAGCCGTGGAAGCCATCATAAATGTGCACCTTGGTTATTTTTTTTTTTTTTATGTCACGAACGTTTACACACCACCCTGATTGGAACATTCCCGGCCCCAGGTCGTCCTTCTCTCGCGGACCCTCGTTTCCTCCCCAGACAGCGCCTGCTGCTTGTCTCAGATCATTAATGAGTTTCGTGTTACTAAATTCACTGATGTGTTTTTACTATTACACGTCCTATAAGTGGAATCTTGCCGCCGTGTTCCAGAGTTCCATATATATATTTTAGTTTTCTTCTCTCCTAACTCTTAACCCCTTGTATTTTTTTTAAGAAATGCAATTACATAAATATACGTAGTAGGCTTCCCGGTGGTCAGAATCTTGCTGTTTGTGCTTTTGTGTTACGGTTTATCGTGTTGTTTTGTTCTCATTTTAGTCTGTGAAGTGGTGGATTTTATTAGATCCAGGGTATTTATTTTGTATTTTCCTTTTTTGTCAGGTCTCCTTCATGGGTACCGGCACGCTCTTTTGTGAGAGGGCTATAATGTCTGGGTACGCTAATAGCTATCAGTCACAATGTCTGCACCCATTAATTCATTAGGAGGTGGAAAATGGTGTTTGCTTAAGGCCTACACCGTTCTCATTTATTAGCTGAAATTTCCCTGTAAGTAGACATTTCTCTTCATCTTCTACTCGGTTACCCACTACTGCAGCTCGTGTGAGAAAGGACAAATGTTTGTTCACTGTTTTTTTAAACTGACTGGCTTTCTGTTTTCCAGAGGCAAACACATATGTTTTCCTAAAACTGTAAACTCTTGGGTTTACTCTTGCTGGGATTTTAACCCAGGGTAGTGAATCTTGTTTTTATTGACTCAGAATCTCCCCGTCTTTGGGGCGGCATCGTCTTCCAAGCTAACCCTTAGCCGACTCTAACTGAGCGTTAGTAGCTCCCGACGGCGTCCCTGATGGCTGGAGCGACAAGGTGCTCCAGGCTTGTCTGGAGCCTTTCCGTCTTCAGACCTGGCCGTCTGGAACTTGGTTTCTCTTAATAGGAAGTGGTGTTTGGGGAATACATCCGGGGAGAAGACATGGGTGCTCAGTGCGTGTGAGGAGGGCTAGAACCTGTGTGTGTGTGTGTGTGTGTGTGTGTGTGTGTAAGGATCGGATCCTTCTGAATTTAAAAGATTTACACGTACAGCTTCCTAAGCCTTTCATCTTTAATCGCTATCCTCCTCCCGTGTCCTGGACTTTGAGGGGCCGAGGGCTGGCCAGTTAAACGTTCCATAGTGGGGCTGGTGGGTTAAGAGCAGAACGCGTGCTTTCCTGCAGGAAGCCCAGACCCCCTCCTGACCCTCACGGCCCTTCCACACTGCCCGGAGCAACCCCTGCACACCAGCAGGTGGGGCCCCAAAGCCAGAAATGATCCCCCCACGCCCCCATTACTTACCTGCCTTATCCCACATTCAGCGTGTGCCCGCCTGGCTGGGTCACCCAGCATGATCACTGGATGGTCACATCCTGGGGGGGGGGCGTGGTTCTCCCTTCTTGAAATAGTGGCGCCACGTCTGTGTTGTCAGAACAGAGTTTGCTGTGTCCTCGTCCTCCCCTTAAGGACCTTGTTGACCCTCAGTTCTGCACGGGATTCTTTACTGCTCAGTGTCAGTTTTTAAATTTAGGTATTTGTTTACCTTCATCTTGGGTAACCCGAGGCTTGCTCTCTGTAAAGGAGCTCACTCCTTTGTTTCATTTTAAAGGAGTATTTTCTAGCGTGTTTGTTTGCGGGGCCAGAGGTCAAGCCCACGGCCTCATACAGCAAGGCGAGTTCCCTGCCGTGGAGTCCAGCTCTGGCGGATCCTGCTTCCCTGTTGACACGGTGCTTTGCTCTTCGTAAGCTTAGAGTTTCACTGCGTGTCAAGTCTTCAGTTAATTGGGTCGAGCCTTTGTCCTTGTCCCTGGCATAAAACATTACAGTCAAAGTGAGGACAATCATTTTAATTTCGTTTTCTTTCTTTCTTTCTTTCTTTCTTTCTTTCTTTCTTTCTTTCTTTCTTTCTTTCTTTCTTTCTTTCTTTCTTTCTTTCTTTCTTTCTTTCTTTCTTTCTTTCTTTTTTTGCTTTTTGGGTCACACCTGGCGATGCACAGGGGTTACTCCTGGCTCTGCACTCAGGAATCACCCCTGGCGGTGCTCAGGGGACCATATGGGATGCTGGGAATCGAACCCAGGTCGGCCGCGTGCAAGGCAAACGCCCTACCCGCTGTGCTATCACTCCAGCCCCTCATTTTAATTTCTTTATAGAACTTTTGGGCACATGAATCCTTAATGTGGGTTAATTTTCTTGTGTAGGCATATGTGACCTTTTGTCTCAGAGTCCTGCAGTGTTCATATCAGACAAGTCCTTTTGAATTAAAGCTGTTTTTAGTTTTCTGTTTCTTTGGGTTTGCTCTAGACTTTTTTTTTAAATCTCTTTTCAGCTTGTTTTGCGTTTTCAGATTTTTTTGGTTTCACTTTCTTTATAAACACGTTCTTAATTTAAAAAGTTTGTTCTGTTCGAGGCTCCTTCAAATTCAGTCTTCACTGCTGGGCTGATTTTGTCATATTTTTATTTCCTTCTATTGCTTGATGTTCTCTTTTTTAGTTCTGTTCATTGTTTTTTTTTTTTTTTTTTCTCTTTGGGTCACACCTAGTGATGCACAGGGCTTACTCCTGGCTCTGCACTCAGGAATTACTCCTGGTGGTGCTTGGGGGACCATATGGGATGCTGGGAATCAACATGGGTAGGCCGTGTGCAAGGCAGACGCCCTACCACTCCAGCCCCTCCCTCATTGGTCTTTATGTAAACTTTTTTGTGTGTGTGTGTGGTGCTGGCAAGTGCTTGGGACAGTGAGAGAGAGAGAGCAAGAGTGAGAGAGAGAGAGAGAGAGAGGGAGAGAGAGAGAGAGAGGGAGGGAGGGAGGGGGAGAGAGAGAGAGAGAGAGAGAGAGAGAGAGAGAGAGAGAGAGAGAGAGAGAGAGAAGAGATGTATGGGGCCACCAGGACCGACTTTTCTGTTCTAAAAAAAAGTCACTTGAAAAGGAACTCTAGGAAAAGGTCGACATACTTTGTCTTTCTTTTGAGTTAAAGACAGATTATATTATTCTGAAACGGAATCTTGAGCTGATACTGGGAGGTGGTGCCGGGGTCGCTGGCCATGCAAGGCGAGCCCCTTTTGGAGCTGCAGAGCCCTGCGCCTTGGGTGTTTGTCCCGGTCTGTGCTGCTCCTGTAGTTTCCCTTTTGGCGGTCTTGCGTCTGGGTTGTGCCGGTGAATACTGAGGCTCACTCGGCAGGATTTTACAGGGATGAGAAGCGCCAGCAGAGTGAGTCAGTCAGAAGAAATAACAAGCGCCTTCATTTTATCCTGAGCAGGTTTGTTAACGTAGGACTGAGACAGTCAGGATTCATCTACACGTGCTGAGAAAAATTTAGCTTTGGAGTTGGTTTGTATGGAGTACGAGATGGTCATTTGCTGGAAGTGTGATCGGATGCAGTACGCGTGTCTCGAGAAAGCTCACGCGCGACACCAAGTGTAGTGGACGTCGACAGATCTTAGTAAAAGGATGGCTTTTTGCAATTAAAATGAGAGAGGGAGGGATTTAACTTATATGATTATTTAATATCAATTTAATATCGTATGATTAGAGAGGGAGAGGGAGAGGGGGAGGGAGGAAAAAGAGGGAGAGGGAGAGTTCACCGGGCTGGAAAGAGCCCCCTTTCTTTACTCGACCCTGCTACTCTCTGAGCACTGCAGAATCCTGGCAGGCACTTCTTTAAGTCTCTCAGTCGTGGTTGAAGAGTTTGCCGCCGCCACCGCGGTCTTGAGCCCCCCACCCCCACTGAAGCGCGTTTCTGAGAGCCCGAAAGCCGGGCAGAGACCTGCCCGGGCACCCCTGAGCTCAGTGCGGGGCTTGCACGCCCCCCAGGGCTCCTGACCTTGGGCCGCTGTTCTCTCCGGCTCAGACACGCCACTTCCACGGGAAGCTGCCGTTCACTGTCAGTTGGGGTCGTCTCTGAGGGACGGCTGGTGGGTGGGGGGACGGGGAAGCTGAGCCCCTCTCCGCTCCCCTCACAGGCCTGTCTCCTCACCGGTCACTCTGCCCTGGGGCCGTGTCCCTGGGGCCCTGGGACAAGCCGCCGTGCAGGTCTCAGCTGTCCCCGTGCAGTAAGTCCTGCCCCCGTGGGTCAGTCTGCAGAGGGCCCTGGTGGGCCTGAGCACCGCAGCCGGGGCCCTGCTGAGTGATTCTTCCTTTGCTGTTGCAGTGAAAATGCCACGTGTGAAAGCGGCTCAGGGCGGAAGACAAGGCCCCGCCAAGAGACAACTCGCGGAGCACTTTGCGGCCGGAGAGATCATCACCGACATGACGAAGAAGGAATGGAAGCTGGGCCCGCCCGTGGGCCAGGGCGGCTTCGGGTGCATCTACCTGGGTAAGGGCTGGCGGCGGGCACCCCGCGGCCCAACACTGCCGGGAGGCCCAGCACTTGCTTCTCTGCCGATTGTCATCACAGTTCCTCCTCGGTTCCCCTGCTCTTCATCACGGCTGCTTCTCCGTCCCACTGATGCTCCTAGTCTCAGTCAGTTTATTGTCATAGGCTTAGGTGGAAACGACCAGGGGTGGCAGAGATTCACGCAACTGTCATAGAAAAGGAATCAAACAGTGAAATACTGTTATTAACAAATATCCACGGCTCTGCATTTAAAAGATATCCTACGTAAACTTGTCTTAATTTTTTTTTTGAGTTCTAAAGAAATTCACGTACATCTTTCTTTTTTTCATTGTCACCAAATTCTGATTTGTTCTTTCCATTTTTTGATTTATTTTGGACCTTTTCAGATCTTTTAACAGATGTAGATTTTTTTTTGGGGGGGGAAGGGGTAGTCCTAAATATAAAACCCTAGTAGTGCGGTGGAATTAGGAGGCTAATGTGGAAACTGCGTTTTAGGTGTGGTTAATGTGCAGTTGGGATTCATGTCTTGAAATTCGGATGAGCCGTCGTAGAGCCCTGACATTCTGTGGGTTAATTGTATTGCTGAGTTAAAAAACACTTTTTCTCGTTGCTTCTAAAGCTGTGTACTTCATTGAAATTACGGTGATGCAGTATGTTTTATCTTTGCCTTTGATGTTCTTAAATTTTTTATCCTACGTTCTTACACCACCTCTAATCTTTAATTAGATAATTATCTAATTGTTTAATTTCTGCCGTGGAGGTTTGTGAAGTTTGTTTTCAGAAGTGGAATCCATTTTTTTCTTTGTAGCAACATCTTTTTTAGAAGGCTAAAACCACAGGTAGTGTTAGTATCAGATTCTCACCCGTGGCACGGGCAGACTCCCGTTCAGAACGTGCATCATGGAGGGCCCGAATGGTTCCGACCCAGTGGGCGTGAGCACTGCTGCGTAGGTAGAGCGTGGCTGCCCTGGGCCCGGACCCTGGGCTTCAGCCGGCCAGCTGCTGAGGGCCACTGCCCTGGGCTTCAGCCGGCCAGCTGCTGAGGGCCACTGCCCGGGGCTTCAGCCGGTCAGCTGCTGAGGGCCACTGCCCTGGGCTTCAGCCGGTCAGCTGCTGAGGGCCACTGCCCCGGGCTTCAGCCGGCCAGCTGCTGAGGGGCACTGCCCTGGGCTTCAGCTGGTCAGCTGCTGAGGGGCACTGCCCTGGGCTTCAGCTGGCCAGCTGCTGAGGGCCACTGCCCCGGGCTTCAGCCGGCCAGCTGCTGAGGGCCACTGCCCCGGGCTTCAGCCGGCCAGCTGCTGAGGGCCACTGCCCTGGGCTTCAGCCGGCCAGCTGCTGAGGGCCACTGCCCGGGGCTTCAGCCGGTCAGCTGCTGAGGGCCACTGCCCTGGGCTTCAGCCGGTCAGCTGCTGAGGGCCACTGCCCCGGGCTTCAGCCGGCCAGCTGCTGAGGGGCACTGCCCTGGGCTTCAGCTGGTCAGCTGCTGAGGGGCACTGCCCTGGGCTTCAGCTGGCCAGCTGCTGAGGGCCACTGCCCCGGGCTTCAGCCGGCCAGCTGCTGAGGGGCACTGCCCTGGGCTTCAGCTGGTCAGCTGCTGAGGGGCACTGCCCTGGGCTTCAGCTGGTCAGCTGCTGAGGGGCACTGCCCCGGGCTTCAGCCGGCTAGCTGCTGAGGGCCACTGCTTTCCTCTCCTCTGTTGAGGTTCTGTCAGAGCCGGCCCCAGATCAGCAGTCCAGGCTGACCCGACGGGAGAGGAGGGCTCTGAGTGGCCCCGGCGGTTGCTGTACTCACCAGCTGTGTACGTTCCGACCTCGAGATTCCACGGGGTGGAGAGTAGGGACCACCGCAGAGCCGGTGGCTTAGGACCTCGACGGTGACTTAGACACTAGGAGCCATTTGCTTTGGCAACCGTGGGCCAGTCGGGAACTTGCCTTGCCTGTGTGTTAGCTGGATTATTTGCATTTATTTGCGTTCATCGCCAGAAGTACCAGCTATATAAACATTTGTGTGCCTGCTGATTGGGCAGGTTTCTGTGCACTGGCCCGTCAGGCTGGATCATCAGGACAGCCTGTTGGTTCAGGTCACCAGCGGTTTCTGCCAGCGGTTGGAGGGGCTGCCTTTGTATTTCCTTTGGAGATTTCCTGGAGCGTTTGAATGCCTTTGCCTTTCTTCTCACGAGACTCACGTCTGCTGCCTTCCACAGCGTCCCTTCTTGCCTTTTCTCCTCGCTCCGGGAGGCGTTTCAGTCGTCCTCGGAGGACTCCTGTGCTCCCCGTCCTCGGAGGACTCCTGTGCTCCCCGTCCTCAGAGGACTCCTGTGCTCCCCGCTGTCTTCCTCGACTCCTCGAAGCGTGTTCTCTCCCAGCCTTGTGGTCTCCTTGCTCGCCTCCTTACTCCCGATTTCCGTCGATTTAATCCGTAGTCTGGTGCGTGATCTCCCGGGTCCAGCCCCGCGGCGGTGGCCCTCAGGTGCCCCCGTCAGCTGGTCCCCAGCCCCGTGCAGCATCCCGCACTCCCAGCGTCCTCTGCTCCCGGGCGCTGAGCGCGAGAAAGAGCCGGCCCGGGTGCTGCGCCTTGGGTGGCCCCGAAGGCCTGAGCTCGCGCCGCGGCCTCTGGGCCGGTGCCGACCTGGTGACGTCTCTGTCCCTGTGCACGCCGTGTTCTTTGTGGGTCTCACTATGGCACCGAGTCTTCTGCTTGCATTCCCGCGCGCAGGATAAAGTGCCGGACTCTGGAGGCTGGTCAGCAGGCCCCTCTGAGTCTGGTCTCTTTCGCCTTCGTCCCTCTCTGTCGGGATCTCTGCTCTCAGCGGTCCCCTGCCTCCCAGGGCCCCGGGAGATGCCTTTCTGGTTTCGTTCTCCCTGCGCGGAGTCTTGGGCGTTCCCGTCTCCCACATCCCCTCGTGTTGACACTGTGGAAACACGTCCCACGGGGCGCTGAAATTCCTGCCCCCTGGAACAGGCCCGTGTGTCTCGGTCAAAGAGCCTTTCTGCTGATTTCTGAAGCTTTGCAGTCTTTGCTCTGTGCATTGTTCAACGAATTACTGACCTTCGGAGCCCACATCCTCTGTGCGTCACACAGTGTTGGTCCAGGGGTACTGTGCTTCTTTCAACATTTCATACAGTCAGTCTTTAACAACCGGGCCTAGCTTCAGTGCTGATCAGTCCCTGAGTGACGTTCCTCGGGGCTGTCCGTGAGGGACTCAGCCCTCTTCTTACCCTGCCAGCCGTCCTTACGACTTGAGGTTTCTTTGGCCTGAAATACTTTCGCTGCAGCTCTTTGCAAATACTGCTGCTTCCCTGCCCATCGGCGGCCCCTTGGTCTCCTGTTCCGCCCGTCTGCGTCTGTCCGCCTGCACGAGACCGCCTCTGGGCCCTGCACGCCTTCCCGGGGACTTGCCACCCATGGCTTCAGAGGAGGAGCTACTTAATTTCTCCAGCCCGGACCATCCTTCCGAACCCACGATCCCACACGTCAGCTGCCCGTCTCGTGCCGGCCTTCATGCTCAGGAAGCCTCCCCCGCCGAGCGCCAGCGCCTCCGTCCCTCGGCCCGGGCGAGCAGCAGCTTCCTGTGCCCCATGTTCAGGCCGAGTCCCGGCTCTCCCTCTCCCCCGTGTCCCGCTCGGCAGCAGGTACTGTCGGTTCTGAGACCCCCCCAGTCCGCCCCCTTCTCGCTCGACTGAAAGCCCGTCCGTGTCCCTGTGTCCCCCGCGCCCCCCGTGCGCCTTCTCCCCGGAGTAGCCTCAGCCCGTCTCCCAGACCCAGAGCCCCGTCCCTCTGCCTTGGGGCCCGTCCTCTCAGCGCCCCTTCCTCCCCTCCCGCCTGGCCTGCGGAGACACCCCTGCGGGCCCGGGTGCGGCTCTCCCCAGAGTGCTCTTCCGCAGACCGTCACAGACTCGCATTCTCTCGTGCCTTCAGACAAGGCGTGGGTTTCCCGCCACCTGCCGCGCTGCTTGAGCTTGTGGCCGTCCTGCCTCACAGGCGTGCTTGCTGTCTCTCTGCCGCGGGGGTGCTGGCTTTCCGAGGTCAGGGACAGCTTCCCTGCTCATCCTTCAGTCTGTTTCTAGGAGCACAACACTGGGCCTCGCTCAGCCTTTCTCCTGGTGTTTGTCGGCCTTAGCCTTAGTGCTCGGGCCACTGTTTGCCCGGTGCGGGGCTCAGGACCCGCTGCTGGCTCTCTGTCAGGGATCACGCCGGCAGCGTCCCGGACCCAGCCTGGGTCACGCTCAGGCTCCGGTGCCGGGTGCTAGGCCGAGCCTTCTGCGGGATGCCAGCCCAGCCTCCGCCCTCTGCGTGCTCGCCCTCGCCAGGCGACTCGAGCAGGATGAACGGAGAGACCTTCCCGTTTCTAACCGGCGACGGGACGTGCATGGGAGATGCATGGCAGCCGAGTCAGAGGGATCCTGTGAGGCAGGTGCGGTTCCGGTGCCGGCATCCCGGGCGGCTGACCGCCCCCACCTGCCCCCCTCTTCTCTGCCTCCCGTGCTCCCTCCTCGTAAGCGCGCAGTTACAGTGCTCGTCTCTCCAGACTGTGGCCTCCGAGCACAGCCGGGAGGGAGCCCGGGGCCCCGCTGCCCAGTGAACAGGAGTGTTGCCCAGTGATCCTCTTCTTGGGAATTTATGACATCACGAGCTGCCCAAAGTCCACATCCACAGTTGAATTAAGAATCCCTTACCTCAGTTTACCGTTCTTGACTCATGAGCTTGGCTGTGGTCTAAGTGATATTAGGAGGTTGCAGGTATCTTAAAATAATGAAAAAAAAAAAAAAGATGTTCTCTCCTGTGATGCTCTCGTGGGCCGCGCGGTTCGACAGCGTACCGCCGTCTCGGTGAGCGGGGGCTGGACGGGCTGTCGTGATGCTGATAGTGTCCGTGTCTTTTCCCCACAGCTGATACGAATTCTTCAAAATCTGTTGGCAGCGACGCACCCTGTGTTGTCAAAGTGGTAAGGAAATATTTCTGCTGATTTTTTTCTTTTCTGTTGATTTAGTATAGTATTTATTTTGCAGAACATCTTTTTTGTTAACTAGAATTAATGAAACCATAGGTATTACATTTTTAATAATGTTTCATAAATATTTAATGAGATACAAAAGTAGCTTTATAGTTTTAAATAACTCGAGTTCAAAAAGTCCCTCTCCTCTCATTTGAATTAGAGAGCACTGGTATTTAGGGGAAATGAATGAAAGCATAGTGGTATGCAGATGTGGAATAAAAATATTCAGCTCATTCTTTTTATTTCAGCTATATTTATACTCAGTGAGATGCTTTTCATATTCCGCAGCACTATACTAATTCAGTGTAATTTTGTTGTTGTCTTTTTTAGTTTGAATTTGTTTCTAAAATCTTCAGGGGTCAGTTTTTTTGGGGGGAGGTGGTGACTTAAGCTTTCTTCCCTTTCTCTTCCATTGCATTCCATTACTTACTGCACAATTCTGACGCCTGTTGTTGAAATTAGTAAGGAACTGATACCAGTCTGCTCTGACTAGCTCGCTTGATTCATTTTAGTTGTATCTTAGCTATTCTTTCGGTCATATTTTGCCTCTTTTGCTTACCAGTCCTTCTAGCTCTTCTGCCTGTGCTCTTTGATAAATGTAAGAAATGTTTCTGCGGACTGTGTGACAGGGGCTGTCTCACTGGGATAGATCTCCACATAACTCCCTCCCTTGCCTTTTTTCCTCGTAAGGCTGTAGAGCTCTTGAATTAGAATTTCCCTCGGGTCTTTTTGTTTTGTTCTGACTCCTATCGAAAAGGAATAGATTTGGTCATTTAAGGGTTAAGTGTCAGGGATTAAGGCACTTGCTTCTGGCCGGCCCTGGCTTCTCTGCGGCACTGCTGTGGGCCCTGATCGTACACGGAGCCCGGAGCACATCTGGGTTGACCCAAACACACACAAAACAACAAAAAGGGGGCGGGGGGAAAAAAGGAAAAGGAAAGATGAGTTAACTTTCTTGGATCTGAAATGTTTTCCTGGTTAAAAAAAAAAAACAACCAAACAAACCTTTTTTAATTGAAGCGTAATTTTTTACACGGAAACAGGGACACTAAATCACTTGTCGGTTTGTCAGGAGCACGTGTAACCCCGGCTCTAGAGACTCGAGGCGGCTTCTGTCGTCCCCGTGGACCCTTGGCCCTTCTCTGCCCAAACCCGGCTTCTTGCACCCGGGGAGGCGAGCGCTTGTCTGCGATTCCCCCCCTGAGGATCGGGCGTTTCTGCCCAGGGCGCCGGGTGCCCGTCGGGGGCTGGGCTTTCTGACAGCTCAGGCTCAGCACTCGACTCTCTCCCGCCTGCTTGGGGCCGCTGGGGTGCTCAGGGCTTTTTCCTGGCTCTGCGCTCAGGAGTCGCTCCTGGTGGGGCCCGGCGGGCCTTACGGGTGCCGGGGACGGAGGGGTCCCACCCGGGCCGGCCTCGTGCAGGGCGGGCGCCCTCCCCGCCGTCCCGTCGCTCCGGCCCGAGCCGCAGCGCGTTCTCAAGGTCCCGTCTATTGTTGGTGTCTCTGCCGCCCGCTCACGCCTGTCACCGCGTCCCGGTGCCTCGCAGTAGGGCTTGTTTTCCATTTCTTGTTGACAGACACTGGGAGTTTTTCCAGTTTGGGGGCGATTCTGAAGAGAGCTTCCATTTATAGAGGTTTTTATCCCTCTCGGGTAAATACCTTGAAGTAGAATCGCTGGGTTATGGGGAAGATGTATTTTAAGAAAGCACCAGATTTCCGGAGTCTGCATGCTGTGTTCCCGTTCGCCGGTAACGGTGAGCGTTTGCTCCACACTGGCTCCCCATGCGGTGGTCTGGGCCAGTGGCCGTGAGCCCTGGTCCCGAGTGCCACCGTGTCTCATTCAAGTGGTGACGGACTTGAGCGCTTATTGTGAGCTGTTGTGGGTGCCGTGCGGGCAGACCCGGAGCCCCTGTGTGCAGGGCGGGGGCGGCGTGTGGCTCTTGGCCCCGGCACCTTTCCACTGGGCTCGTCAGCCCTGGCCGGGCCCCCCCCTCTAAAAACGAGGGGATTTTGCTTTTGACCGTTGAGCGGCCAGAGCGGTTCGGGACAGCAGGCCCCTTTCCACGTAGGTGTGTCGTGAATTTGTTCTCTGGGTTTGTCGCCGCCTGTTTATTCACATCCGCAAGATGGGCCCCCGTCGTCTTCTCCGTTCTCTGTCACTGTGACGTCTGTTGGCTGGTGCCGGGGTGCGGAGCTGTGTTAACACACGGCGCTTTTGGTGATGGTGTGTCTTGCGGTCTGCGTGAGGCTGGGCCCTCCGAGCCTCATGCGGGACTTTCAGCGAGGGCCTCCCCTCTGTTCCGAGGGAACCGCTCTTGCACTTGCTTTCCAGTTCCCGCGCGAGGGAACGTCTGATGCCCTGGCCCGGTCCGGGTGGTTGAGTGGTTAGTGCCTGGTCAAAGGGCCTCCCGTTCTCCTCGTTCTCTCTGAGCGCCTGCCGGGGCACGGGGCGGCCGTGGGACTCTGGCTGCCTCTCAGACACAGGCGTGTCGTGCCCCGTGGCGTCCGAGGGTGGTTGTCCCCATCATGCAGCCTGCCGTGAGTTTACAGGGGTGAGGGTGGGGTGCCCGTTCCCTGCCATTCCATTCTTCTTCCGTTTGGGGGTTTTCTCCTTAGTGATGGACTACTCCAGTTTGCCATAAATCAGAGGAATGAAAAATGTTTGTGATTAAATTGGGGGTTTGTTTGCATGAAATTATGGAACATTATCTAGTGTCTTTGATAGGACAAATTAAAACAATAAAATACGTGGAGAAGATTAAGCTGTATTTGGGATCCTCACAAAGTGCCCGGGTGAGAGGAGAGTGAATGAGGTTGCCCCTGACCCCGCCCAGCCATTCCTGCCCGCGGGAAAGTGGCCTCCACACTCCAGGCTCCAGCTCGCAAAACAGGCGCCCAGCCCTGGCCCGCGCTGCTCTGGGTGTGTTTTACTTCAGGAGTACGGTAATTCCCTATTTTGGATCACCCGGTGATGCACAGGGGTTACTCCTGGCTCTGCACTCAGGAGTTACTCCTGGTGGTGCTCAGGGGACCATATGGGATGCTGGGAATCGAACCCGGGTCGGCTGTGTGCAAGGCAAACGCCCTCCCTGCTGTGCTATCGCTCCAGCACCTATTTCTAGCAACTAAGTATTTCAGTGGCTATTTGGTGTAACTTCTGGTCTGACCCTTTTCTGCCTGGTATGGGAGAGACTCGTCCGGAAGTGCTCTCTCCCGACTGCGCTGAGCACGTGCCTCTCCTCGCCCCCGCCGGAGCTTCTGCCCTCCGCCTCCATCCCCCCTCTAGCTTATTAAGACAGTGATAAATATTCAGCTGATTTCTCTTTTGCATTTAATATTTCTGTAACATTTTCAGGACTGCCTGTTGTCTGATTCTGGAAGAATGCCATAAACAAAACAATATTATTGACTTTTCTCTTCTCTCAAAAAGAGAATCTGGTAACTGCTATTTGCTTGTTTTTCCCCTGACATCTTTCTTTTCTGAATCCCTTCAAACTGCTACAGTACTTATTTTATTTTTGTTTTTTAAAAATTTCGCCTGCTCAGATCCTTCTGATGCCGCTAGTTTTTATGTGCCTATTTTATCTTTGTAACTTGGTCTCAGTTATTTGGGAGTATTTTTCTAACATGTTTTCTTCATACTGCTCCTAAAAGCCTGTTTTAATCTCTTGGAGACTTTTTCTTTTGCCATGGTTCTTGCTACCTCTAACTTCCTTTTAATTAAAAAAATATCGGGGGCCTCACCTGACAGTGCTCAGGGGATACTCCAGGCTCCGTGCTCGGGGATCACTCCAGGCAGTTCTTACGGTGATGGGAGTTGGACCCGGGCCCTGTGCTTGCCAAGCTGGGCCCAGCCCCGTGAGCCCCGCCTGTGACTCGGGGACCCCCACGCCTCCTCCCTGCCTTCTGAGCCGTCCGTTCCATTTGTGATTATGGCTTTTGGTTTAGTTTTGGATTGTTGCGACTTTGGCCCTTCCAGGCCCTGCTCAGGGGGTCGGGGCCTCTCCAGGTGGTCCTTGGCCCCCTGGGCTGGGCCGTTGACTCTGGTGCCTAGTGATGGATACTTCTCAGGCCCAGCGTTCTGGAGCCACCCGGCACGCAGGGGGGCCCAGAATCACACTTGGGTGCCGCGCAAGGCACGGTGACCCCGGGCCTCTCGCCGGCCTCTGGGCACACTCCGGGCCGACCCTCCTGCCCTGAGACTGTTTGATTTCCAGAGCTTTGTAATATCGAAAGCTGAAACGGTCCACTGAGCACAAACGTACGAGTATTTGATTTTACCCCGTATTGCAATCTGATAGTCGGTAGGGACAGTGGGACTCGCATTCATCCATTCATCGACGAGGCATTTGGCTACCTTAAGAGAGTCATGATTACTCCCGCCCTTTACCCGTGCTTCATTGAACATCTTCGCTGATATTCAGAGCACTGGGCAGAGATTAGGGCTTTTGCCTTGCATGTGGCCGACCCGGGTTTGATTCCTCCATCCCTCTTGGAGAGCCTGGCAAGCTACCGAGAGTATCCCGCCCACATGGCAGAGCCTGGCAAGCTCCCCGTGGCGTATTTGATATGCTAGAACAGTAACAGCAAGTCTCACCATGGAGACGTTACTGGTGCCCGCTCGAGCACATCGATGAGCAGCGGGACGACAGTGCTACAGGGATTGTAATCTAAACTGCGTATGAGCCGCTTTAGGCATTTGGGGGCTGTTGAGAAGTTGGGCTATTCGAGCAGGCAGGCTCTTCTGGGGAGGAATTTCCTCCTGCCCGCCGCTTCCCAGGGAGCCGTTGGTGCGAAGCAGACTGCAGGCCCCTCCCTCATTGGCTGGTGCCTGACCCTGTCTGGGGGACGCAGCCCAGCCAGTACTGCTCGGGGAACAGCCGGGGCTGCGGCTCCCCGGTGGGGTGGCCTAAGTCAGGTGGGCCGCGGGCTGTGTTCGCTGCAGCGCCCTGGGGAGGCGTGGGGCCCGGGCCCGGCCTGCAGCGGGCGGGGGTGGCCGTCCGAGGGGCGAGCGGCACCCCGGGCTCCTCAGAGATCTCTGTGCTGTGAGCTTGCAGATCTGCATCCGGAAGAATGCCAGAGAGCTGCCCGCGTTTCGCACCAGGGACCCTGAGCTGAGTTCGGGCACATCTGTACCGAGCGGCCGTGTCCGGGCTGGGGGCCAGCAGAGGTGTCCGCTGTCCTCCCTGCATCCTCGGGCCTGGGAGACGCCAGCTGACGGCCTCTCCCCGCGAGGAAGCCCCCGGGGTCGGCTCTTGAGGCTCCTGGGAGCCGCCTGCAGCCGCGCGCTCCCGTCCCTGGTGCTCGCAGGGGCGACCTGGACTCGCCGTTGCAGACCCGCGCTGCCGGCCGGAAGGAGAGGCTCCGTCGGCGCGGTTGGAAATGGCAGCCAGCCGCCTTTCCACGGCGCCATCGGAACATCGCACATTGGGAGTTTTTTTTCTGTTGTCATCTTCATTTTGACACTTAGAAGTCTTAAAGAAACGTTTAGTGATATTCTAGTTAAAATGTCACTCCCAATTTCTTTTTTGAATCTTGGCTATTACAGATTTGGCAAAGTATTTTAGATTTGAAATATGTTAATAAAATTTTAGTTACGAGCTAAGGTATTTTCTTGAACAGAAATAGCCAGCTTTGGCGGGAGTGCAGTGCCAAGGAAGTAGCTCCTTTATTTTGTTATAATGGAACCTTATTGGATTAGAAAAAAGTATGCAATGAGCTCAAAGTGCCTTCATTGCAATGGGACTTTCATTAAAATAGCCTGATTTATATAGGTTGATTCTCATTATTATAAGTTTAATAAATTATTGCCTGAAGGAAGGCTTGGAAATTAAAGTTGATATGACATAGGTTGAAACGGAATAAATCAGGATTTGATTCCGAAGGTGTAATAAGCCAGGATTTGTCTCAGGAAAACCCTTTCCAAACTTGAGTCACGCGAACGAGCTCTTGGAAAAGTGACCCTTCGGGCAGCCGCTGTGCCCAAGTCCCTCTCCAGCCCCCTCTCCTCCCTGTTTCGGGGGGGCGGGGCTGCTCCCCCACCGCCTCCCCCCTGGTCGGAGCAGAACGGCAGCTGCAGGACTCGGGTTTGGGAAGCACAGGAGTGAGGGTCAGAGAGGGGCCCTTAGGTGGAGGGGCTGCTGTGCTCCGGCATTCCAGAACATTCCCCCTCTTCTGGCTGGCGGGATTCCACAAAGAGCCGTGGAGAGGGACTGTCACTTTGCCGCTGATGGTTTAAGTCAGGCAGTGGGGTGTGATTCGGTCTCCGCAAGGGGGGCGCACGGTCGCTGGCCTGCGCTTGGAGCAAGCATCTCAGAGAGGTTCAGAGACCTGCAGATGCACCTTTGCCCACCCTGAGCCCCTGCTGTTTCCTCGAAGCTTCACGTGGTTCTCCTGTGCAGTGGACAGAGTTCCCACAGACGTGGGCCCGGGGGGAGACGAGACTCGTGGGCCACTTGGAGACTATCCAAAGCCTCCCAAGGAACCAGGCTATCCCTTGCTCATACGTATAAACTGAATTACTAGGAATATTGTTTGAAAAGGAGCGCTGGCTTGTTTGTCCTCGTGAAGGTGCACTGGGAGGTCAGTCCTGTCCCCTCCTCTGTCCTGATGGCCTTCTGTGTTGCAGGAACCCAGTGACAACGGACCTCTCTTCACCGAGTTAAAATTCTACCAGCGAGCTGCCAAGGCGGAGCAAAGTAAGGATTGTGTTTCACACCTTCCCGTCAGCTGCGTGTCTGTGTGTGTGAGCTGCGCCCGGCGCCGTGTGTCACAGTTCCTGCCTGCGCCCCGCTTTCCTGAGGGCTCGGGAGCACCCGCAGGGCTCCCCGCGGCTCCCACGGGGCCGCCCCCAGGGCTGTGCTGGGCAGCGCCAGGGGTTGAGTTTGGGTCCTGGCTGTGCCAGGCGTGCGTTCCTGGGCCCCGAGCGGCCCCCAGCCCCTGAGTTGGTGAATTTTGGCTTCATCGAGAGCTTCTGTTTCCACACGCCGGGAAGAACTGCATCGCGAGCTCTTGGTGTTTGAAGTGTGGGTGCTCCACCCAGCAGTGCTCAGGGCTT
Organism: Sorex araneus; assembly: GCF_027595985.1. Classification (NCBI taxonomy): domain Eukaryota; kingdom Metazoa; phylum Chordata; class Mammalia; order Eulipotyphla; family Soricidae; genus Sorex; species Sorex araneus. The sequence continues at coordinate 5,531,288 of NC_073304.1, read as the reverse complement.
ACTCCTCGCTCTGCTCGGGGATCGCGCCTCGGGCTGGGGAGCTGCATGCCGTGCTGGGAGTTGAACCCAGGTGGGCTCCACGAAAGCAGGTGTCCCACGAGGTGGTGAGCTCCCGGGCGCCGGGCCAGTGAGCTGCCTCGTGACGCATGTGTCTGTCCCACGCCTCGGGGGCTGGGAGTGTCCGCGAGTCCCACGCTAGATGCCGGTAATAGTGTTAACACTGGGACCGAGATCTGGGGTCACAGTGCCACAGCCTCTGGGCACGGAGGGGCCCTCCGGCACCCCGCCCCCACCCGGACAGTCCGCTCTAAGTCCTGAGTGTGTCAGCGGTTTCCGCATCTTTGGGGGTAAACTTTTCTAGACCCTGGAGAACGTAACCGGAGGCGTGGGCTGAGGGGGGAGGGAGATCCTGCCCCCCCCCCCCGCCCTGCCGCCCTGGATGCTCCCCCTCCCTCGGGGGCCTCTCCTGGGTGCTGAAGCTCGGCCTCTCTCAAAGCTCCCGTTCTCCCCAAGCTTGGTGTCCTTTGAGGACATTTAGATTTAGGTAAAAACCTTTTATGTTTGCATAAAAAAATAAGTACCCCTTGGAAGCAAGTGAATGTTTTTATCACTGTCGCACTGTTGTCCCGTTGCTCATCAGTTTGCTCGAGTGGGCACCAGTAACGTCTCCATTGTGAGACTTGTTACTGTTTTTGGCATATCGAATACGCCACGGGGAGTTTGCCAGGCTCTGCCGTGCGGGCGAGATATTCTCGGTAGCTTGCCGGGCTCACTGAGAGGGGCGGAAGAATCGAACCCGGGTCGGCCACGTGCAGGCAGATGCTCTACCTGCTGTGCTGTCTCTCCAGCCTGATGTGTTTATATGATTAGATATTAATTGCCAACGTAGAACTCAGTTTGATTTTTAATAAACTGCACATTTTTAATTTTAAGGACAATGTTTATGGCAGAATAAAATTTCTTAGTCAGTTGCTGTGTGGAGTTTTCATTTATTGGCTCTCCTGTGCTGTACACTTCCTTTCCAGTGTATAAAGTGAAATAGCATCAGTGTAACCTGCAGTTGCTGATTTAAAACTGCTGTAGGGAAATGAGCACTGGTGGAGGGACGGGGTTGAATACAGCGTGGCCGGAACCCGACCACAAGCAGCTTTGCAACGGCATCTCCTGGTGATTCCGTTTAAAAAACGAAACAAGACCTGGTTTCTGTGCGGCAGGTCTGAAGTCACGCCTCTGCTTTGGTTTGCAGTTCAGAAGTGGATCCGCGCCCGCAAGCTGAGGTACCTGGGCGTGCCCAAGTACTGGGGCTCCGGCCTGCACGAGAAGAACGGCAGGAGGTAAGGGCGTCCCCGGCGCGGGCCTGCAGTGGTGACCTCGCCCTGGGCTGTGCTGGGGGGACGGGGGGGGGGGGGTGTCTCTCCGCGAGGTGCCTCTCGGCTGCAGCTCCGTGCCCAGAAAGCCCACCAATCAACAAAGCCGGGCAGGTTCAACAGGAAAGAAGGTCCGACATGCCAAGGGAGTACGCCGGGCTTGGCGCTGCCGCAGCAGGCGTGCCTGGCGAACAGCGGGCCCCGGCCAGTCCCCGGCTGCACCACGTACGGCCCCTCACGCCCACCAGGAGGCACCCCTGCATGCAGTCAGGAGGAAGCCCTGACACCAGTGGGTGTGGCCCAAAAAGGAAAAACAAAATGCAGCACGACAGATTTTTGAAAGTCAGGCTTGTGTCCGATCTAACTGGAAGAGAATCAGGGGTCACGACCCGGCCGGGGCGGGGGGGGGGGGGGCGGGGATGAAGCGAGTCGCCAGGGCCACGCAGTCAGTCGGTGGGACAGTGCGATCCCCCCTCACGGCCCTGGCACACGAGACGCAGCTGAGGGCGGGAAGAGAGACCCGGACTCCCCGGTTCTCTGGGGCACGCTTGAAACGGAGCGGGGCAAGACGGGGAAGGGGCTCGGGCGGCCCGGCCGGGGGGCGGCGCGTATGATCATTAGGAAACAATATGCGGGGAGAAAGCACCACCTTCCCGGCACCCAGGCGGGGGAGGCTCGCTTAATCCCCCGGCTCTATTAATACACCCCGGCCGCGCTTTGTTCTTACTCACTGATCACTCGCCGCCCTCGGAACAATCCCTTAATGGGCTCCGCTCCTGAATTACGCGCCCCTCTACCACTGAGCAGAAAAATGAAAGTTATTTCTGAGTAACCCCTCTCGAGTAGAGCCCGCCATGTGTACTTTCCTGGGGCCTCGGGTAAACTGATGCGAATAATGGCAAAATAGAAGTCAGGATAAACGACTTAATGATGGTAATAATCACACATTTGCACGATCCGTCCGCCGTCGGAAACACCACATACGCGTTAATTCAGAGCAGGGGCAAGCGAAGCGTCCTGGCGGGAAGGCGAACAGAGATCAGCCAGGGGATGGGGGCCCTCGTCCCTAAGGACGACAGCGGTTGTGTTTCAAAGAGCTTCAGGCTGTGAGGCACCGGTGGGCCTGCCCGAAGGAGCCGCTTCTGAGGCCTCGCGCCAGGGCAGACACGGGCCGGGCCGTCAGGCTGCAGCCCCGGGGCTCGTGTGAGTCCACGTCCCTCCTGGGCCCGTCACACGTGCACCGCGTGACCCGCCTCACCCCTGTCTCCGCACAGCGCGCCCTGCCAGCCGGCTGTGCCCAGCATGAGGCGGGGGAGACGGTCTCGGCAGGAAGCGCCCACCGTGCCAGGGAGGCCTGAGTGTCTGTCCGAGAGGGTCTCCCGGCAGGCGTGGGCGCCTTGCCCTGGCGTGTTTCCCTTCACTCCGCAGTGACTGAGCTACACGCCACCAGTCCCGTCTCGGGGCGAGGAGACGGGAGACGCCGGGTCACTCTCTAAGCGCAGTGCTGCCCCGGGACACAGCCGACACGGCCCAGGGTGCAGGTGCTCCTGGCCCAGCCGCTGGCACAGGCCTCGGGCGGCGGGGAGACTGCGGAGGCGCCTGCCCTCGGTGGCTCGTCACGCTTGTCACGCTGTGGCGAGTAATACCTTGTCACATTCAGGAGTTGCTCCTGGCAGTGCTCGGGGACCCTGTGGGCTGTGTGGGATTGAGCCCTGGGCCGGCTGCGTGCAAGGCCAACGCCCTCCCCGCTAGAGTATAGCGCCAGCCCGCCACGCTTTGTCCTTCCCGTAGCTGGTCATCGTAGGTGAGCGGGGCGTGTCTCCTGCCAGGCCTTGCTTGGCCTCTGGTGCCCTCAGAGCTCCACCCTGCACTTCCTCGGCAGCGTGCGGGGCTGTAGGGACGAGGTGGCGCTGGCGGGCAGGTCCCTGCACGCTGTGATTGCTGGTTTCTGGTCGCTCATCGAGGGCTCTGGCCCAAGCACGGGAGACTCGAGTAAACGGAAAGGGGTCTTCCTGCGGGGCCGCCAGTGAGCCGGGGAGGCAGGGCCCCGGGGCGGCTCCTGTGGACACCGGGGCCCAAGGGAGTGACCTGGCCTGGCCAAGGTGACGAAGTCCTTTGTGACGAAGCCAGAATCGTCACGATTTTCCGGGTTATTTGTTCTCCAGATGTTGGCGCGTGAGCACTTAGTGTACAAGTCGTTTAAGCAACTGTATGACTCATTGATTGCCAGGAGAGCTCTTGGCTGTCTTTGTTCAAATTTTCAAAAGTCCGCAGCAGTGGGAACCCCTGTGGTTTCATACGCGCAGCCGCTCTACCGTGGCTTGAATGGGACGGCCGGTTCTGCTCAAATGTGCCCTGAAGTAGGGAGATAGGCAGGTCGCGCCCCCAGAAACCGGGTGAGGAGAGGCCTCGGCCTTCCCGCCCCCGCCGTCCCGTCTGTGCGTGGGCAGTCTGGGCGGACCGTCCAGGGCTGGACGTCAGTGTGGGCACTGCCCGCCCGCCTCCGCGCGGGAGGTCTCCCCCAGTTCTGTTTTGTACCTTGACTCTCCTGTTTGTCTTCAGTTACAGGTTTATGATAATGGACCGCTTTGGGAGTGACCTTCAGAAAATATATGAAGCAAATGCCAAAAGGTTTTCTCGGAAAACGGTCTTGCAGCTGAGCTTAAGAATTGTATGTGAGCTCCACTCCTGTCTGTAATCCGGGAAGGGCTGCTCGCGTTCAGTCGGGCCCTCTGCTGGTCGGTGTCGGGTACTGCACTCACTAACTCTGTGCCGCTTTCGTAGCTGGATATTCTGGAATACATCCACGAGCATGAGTACGTGCACGGCGACATCAAGGCCTCGAACCTCCTTCTGAGCGTCAAGAACCCTGACCAGGTACTTTTCACGGCTTCCGCTTTCTCCTGTCTGAAACCTCTTGTTGGAAAACAAATAGGGGTCCTTTGAACTCCTGAACCCATGGAGAAGTTTTACTTTTTGAGATAGATAATGGTAGTAATAATATTTCTCCTTGACACTTTTATCTAGTTAACATTCTACATTTTGATGCGATTCGTTGGCACTTGATCAAGCTGGCTATTTTGCCCTAAATAATATTCAGAAGAAGTGCTCGTGATACAAAATGAATTTCAAATAGCTTATTTGGGGGTGGAAGCTTAAAATTATATAGTGCACCAATGAATTATGTTTGCCTGTCTGCTTTGTCATTTTTTTTATTTCCTTTGTTCAAGAAATCCGTCAAATATAAGTGTTCTATTACTTGGAAAATTTGGTCTTTAACATGTTGATTATTCAAATCAATTGGTTTACAGAAATATCTTAGCTGTCTAAATTTGTATGCCCTTAGTGTGTGGAATTCAAATGTGCATTACATTTGCTTTGTAATTTTCACTTTCTTTTTTTTTTTTTTTTTTTTGCTTTTTGGGTCACACCTGGCGATGCACAGGGGTTACTCCTGGCTCTGCACTCAGGAATTACCCCTGGCCGTGCTCAGGGGACCATATGGGATGCTGGGATTTGAACCCGGGTCGGCCGCGTGCAAGGCAAACGCCCTACCCGCTGTGCTATCTCTCCAGCCCCAGTAATTTTCACTTTCTAAGCACAGGGGAAGGCCGAGTGCTCCTCCTTCCTCTGGTCACTGTGGGGGGGGTGCGCTGTCCCCTGCCTCTGCTCGCGGCTCCGGGAGGTCACAGCGGGGCCGCAGCTGTGCCCACTGGCACTGGGTCGTGTGTGTGTGTGTGTGTGTGTGTGTGTGTGTGTGTAGGAGGACCCCGGTGTTGTAAGTGTGTTTGTGTCGGAATTCTGGGCTTCATTTCTCAGGATGTGACTTCCTCCTGCTCCTATGCCGGGTCTCCTTTTCCTGGGGCCCGTCTGCTTGGCCTCCCCTCAGTGTGAGTCTCTCCCCCCTCCCGTCCCCTCAGTGTGAGTCTCTCCCCCCTCCCGTCCCCTCAGTGTGAGTCTCTCCCCCCTCCCGTCCCCTCAGTGTGAGTCTCTCCCCCCTCCCGTCCCCTCAGTGTGAGTCTCTCCCCTCTCCCGTCCCCTCAGTGTGAGTCTCTCCCCCCTCCCGTGCGGGCGCAAGATTCCACTGTTGCCGTCTGACGGGGTCAGAAAGGCGGTCACAGAACCCGCGGCTGTTTCCGTGTGCAGTACGGTCAGGTTACGGACGGGTCACTCAGACCCTCCGGGTCAGGTTCCCGTAGACTGAAGTCGCCCAGATTTGACGAGATGACAAATGGAGAGCCACCGAGTTTTGTTCTTAGTTGCTTTTGTTTGTGAGAAACGTTTCCCCCTCTGTTCCCTCTTGTGGCCACACGCAGAGGTGCGGGACAGTCCCCTAGAGTCAAGGTGTCACACGCGGACAGAAGCAAGCCCACTTCTGGCTCTGGCTCGTTCAGCACGCAGCTGTGCGAGCGTAAGAGCGTCACCGAACGTTCTTTAGGTAACCGTCACCGTTGATAAGTGTTCCATGGCGTTGGCGTGTCACTAGAGGTGAGGCGGGGGCGGGAGCAGGGACCCTTGGCTCTCTGCGCCAGCCCGCGGCAGGAGTGTTGCAGACGATCCTGAAGATTCATCCCGTGCTCAGTTTCGCTTCACACTCACAGGGTGCCCGTCGTTCCTGCTCGCGTGGAGGAGACCGTGTCCGCAGCAGAGGAGGGGGACGGGGGTGCGGGGGCGCGTGCGCAGGGGCGAGGCTGGTGTCCCTCCCTGTTTCCTCATCCTCGCGCCTTCCCATCTTGCTTATGCAGCTCTCACATGGGAGCCCACCGCGGGGGCGTGTCTCCCACCCGCAGAACATTACACATGCCGAGCTAGACTGTAGCCACGGGCTCATCGAGCGTTTTGTCTTTTCTTTTTTTAAAAAAGTGTTTGGGAATGAAGTGTTTGCTCTTGTGCGTGTGGGTCTGCCGTCTGGGGGTGCTGTGCTGCGGCCTGTCGAGGGCCGAGCGTCGGCTGACAGCCTTGCTTCGGGCTGTGAGTGAGTTTCCGCGCCGCCAGCCCGACTCTGCCTTGCAGGTGTACTTGGTCGACTACGGCCTGGCCTACCGCTACTGCCCGGAGGGGGTTCACAAGGAGTACAGGGAGGACCCGAAGCGATGCCACGACGGCACCCTGGAGTTCACCAGCATCGACGCGCACAACGGCGTGGGTACGTCCCTCTCCGGTCACCTTCCTGCTCTTCCATTTCTCCCGTGCCCAGCACCTTACAGGAGCTAAAACCCAGTTCTGAAGGCCTCATACCAGCTCTCGCTTTTTTAACGTCTCTAGGATTTCCAAGGGCAGAATTAGACGTGTCATTGTTTTATATTTTATTTCTTAGGCTAATTATCTCGGTTTGAAACTCTTGAGTATGCCAATTTGGGTTTTAAAGCAAATTGTTAGTTGGGGGTAAATTATTTCTCTTATGCTGCCCAATATTCATTCAGTACTTTTCTTGAATGCAGTCAAAATTTTATGATATAAAAGACTATGAATTTGACCGTTTTTACTGTGTCGCTTTGTATATACTTGAAATTATACCACGACTCTTGTTTGAGTGAGCTTAACCTGCCTCTTTTGTATTCCTAGCCCCGTCAAGACGTGGCGATTTGGAGATACTCGGCTACTGCATGATCCAGTGGCTCAGTGGACACCTTCCTTGGGAGGATAATTTGAAAGACCCCAACTATGTTAGAGATTCCAAAATCAGGTAATGGAAAACTTGTGCTAAATTATCGGGACCAAATTGTGGTAAGACCAAGGTGTTTGAGTCAGGATTTCGTGATAGGAATCGTGGTGTCGACCAGCACGGGTGTGGGGACGAGGTGCTCCCTAGGCAGTAACGGGCCTCCCCTCGCTGGGCCCGGCGGGCCGGCTGGCTGCGTATCCAGGATGCACGACAGCGTTGCTCAGTGTGCTGTGACTCTTAGCAGATATTGACAAATTTCTGTGGCATCAGGCTTCAAGCAGTAACTCGTTCTTTAATTGTTAACAGATATAGAGAAAATATTGCAAGTTTGATGGACAAATGTTTTCCTGAGAAAAACAAGCCAGGTAGGAAAATGCGTCTTAAATGTTCATAAATACTCAGTAAGGATTTTGCTTTCTGAGAGAATTATAGGACATCTGTGGCAAATCCCGTCCTGTGAGACTGTTGGGTTTTGGGGGGGGGGCGGTGAAGGGCTTCCAGGGTACGCCCGGTGTTGCTCAGGCTCTGGGAGCCGGAAGTGGAGCAGCCCAGTTGTGTGCGAGGCAAGCGCCCCCCCCCCCCCCCCCCCGTACCGAGCTCAGCCCCAGCCAGGGAGTTTGAAGCGTGCTCGTTGTAGTGACCCTTCTCTCTGGAGATGAGTCTGTGAGCGGAGCTTCCTCGGGTGCCCCCAGGAAGGACTCGGCCACTGCTCTGACTGTCCCTGAGGAGAGTCCCGTCCTCCTGATGGCATCTCGCCAGGGCCAGGAAGCAGGGATGCGGGTCTGTGCGTCTGAAGCGGAAGTGGAATTGTCAGTTGTGTGTCCCGGGCACTGCCTTAGCCTGGATGCCGGCTGTTGGCTGCACCAGGGGGGTCGGGGCCAGCTGAGGAGTGTCCACCTCAAAGGCGTGTCCGTAACCACATGCCACGACCCCATCTGGGAGAAACCAAGTGTCCAGTTGCCTGGAGGAAGGCTTGTTTTTCAGGCCCAGGCTTTTTTTTTTTTCTCTTTTTGGGTCACCCCGGCGATGCTCAGGGGTTATACTCCTGGCTCTGCACTCAGTAGTTACTCCTGGCAGTGCTCGGAGGACCATATGGTATGTTGGGAATCGAACCCGGGTCAGCCTCGTGCAAGGCAAACACCATATCCGCTATACTATCACTCCAGCCCCCCCGGCCCAGGTTTTTAAAACTTTCCTCACTCACCTGAAAATTTCCGTGTGACCCCGTGTATGTAGGTATGTACAAATCAAACACTCACCGGTTACATAGCTTAGGTTTATTGTAAAGCACTTTTGCATTTGTCACCATCTCCTCATTTAGTTGTGTGACCTTGTGAGGTTCCAAACCCCAGCTTAAGGTAGGTTTTAGGTCATTTTAATGGCTTTGGGTTTTGGTTTTTTTTTCTCTTTTTCCTTAAAAAAAATATACATGTATTTTTAAAATTTATTTTCCGTTTACACCTTATATAAACACTGTGGTTTACAAAGTGTATCTCACCATGGAGCGATTAAGCCCTTGTATAAGATTAATGAAGTGTTGTTGCAGATTAAGCCTCTGGGTTGGTATTTTGTTACTGGAGACTGGATGCCTTCTACACTGCATCCCATCCCGCCTGGTGGCCCTCCTGGTTTATCAGCGTTGTCGGGTTTGAGATGTCGCTCCAGGAAGTACAGGGTTTTTAACATGATACAAATGGAGTTGATTTTTTAACCGGGTTCCATTTTGGGGGTGTGTGTGATTGCCAGGGCTACTGGAAGTACAGGGAGATGGGGGGGCGGTAGCCCATCCTGAAAGCCTGAAAGCCCGGGATTTCAGTCACAAAACCTACAGACCTGAGGTTTCAGCAGATTAATTTCTGAACGAGGCTAGTCCCGAAGACTGGAGCCCATCCGTGAGCAGTTTGGGCTGTCGGCCTCTGTCTGGGCGGGGCCTGGGCTCTCCCACCCGTCTGGGCTGCCCGATGACTCAGCCTGGTGTGGGTCCAGAAGAATCTCCTCGATTCCTTGATCTATTTGGAGGTTTATTTCCGAGTCTCTGGAGACTCTGAGAGAGCCGGGTGGAGTCGTGGCCTTGGGTTTTCAGTTTCAGTGAAGGTTGTGTCTGCCCGTGCTCGGTGCCGTCGTGCTTTGCTCTTTGGCTCTTCTTAGCTTGTTCATGTCCGTGGGAAATTAGAATTACCTGTCGGTTCCACACACCCATCTTCCCGGTGTGCCAGGGGGAGGGTGAGTGGGTTTGCAGCGCCCAGCGCTGGTCAGCATCTGGGCGAGCCTGTGTGACTGAGTCTTTCCGTCCCAGTCCCAGTAGGATTTTGTACATCCCTTGGGTTCCCTTTAAATTTTTTGGACGTTTTTGGACCACGCCCACTGGTGCCGGGGAGTCACCTGGTGGGCCTGTGGGCACCCTAGGGGTGCTGAGGATTGAACCCAGGTGGGTTGTGTGCGAGGCGGACGCCAACCTGCTGTACCATGGCTCAGGCCCTCCCCTGCGCCTTTCCACAGAAGCTCCCTTGCGAGTGAATTAGTGTCTGCATCTTTGCTGCCACTCTGCCTGTTTGGCCTCACTTGTAGGCGAGGTGGGGGTGGGGGATGGCTGCCACTGATGGGAAGTGACGCCAGTGGGCAGCCTGGCCGTTTCCTCTCACCAGGTGGAAGTTTTCAGTACTTTACGTGCTTAGTGATGTTTGCTTTCCGTTTCCTATAGGACTCTTTTATCCTATGGAGGAACTTGTAAGGATTTTTGTCTTTTTCCTTGCTTCTCGGGGAGGGCGGGAGCTCTCTCTCTCTCTCTCTGTCTCTCTCTCTCTCTCTCTCCTCTCTCTCTCTCTCTCTCTCTCTCTGTCTCTCTGTCTCTGTCTCTCTGTCTCCTCTCTCTCTCTCTCTCTCTCTCTCTCTCTCTCTCTCTCTCTCTGTCTCTCTGTCTCTCTCTCCTCTCTCTCTGTCTCTGTCTCTCTCTCTCTCTCTCTCTCTCTCTCTCTCTCTCTCTCAGGTCTTCGAGTTCACTGGCCTGAGTGTGGGGGAGGTGAGGTGGCCGAGGAGCTCCGGGAGTGGACTCTGAGTGACCGGCACCTGGAGGGCGCGAAGGGGCAGGGCTGGGGCTTGGGGTTTGAGCAAATCCTATCCCCACGGGCCCCGGGTGTGAGCCAGTGGGTGGGTGGGCACACGGCGAAGATAAGGCGAGATGGGGCGTATATCTCGGTGGGTCTTGAAAAATGTATTTTTCTTTTTTTAATGTCTATAAAGCATTTTTGTCGAGGTACCAGGAATTGCAATACCATTGATTGAACTTCCTGTGCCTGCCTCGTCCCGACACCGCGCCCCCCCAGGGCGCCTCCTGGCCGAGGTCGCACCTTCCCGTGACAGGTGTTGTTCTTGACTTGTTTCTTTCCACGCACGTGACTTTGCTTCGGTAAACATTTAACATTCAGAAACTGACTTTTCTCTTCTGTGGGCAGACCAAGTCTCTCTCCTTTCTCCTTTCTTCTGCTTGTTTTCGGTATGTTTTACTGCTCATTTACACCGAGTGTGCTACTATCTTTTGTACAACTAATGACTTTCTTGGTAAAAAATACTGGCCCTTGCATTCATGTACTTCAGGACAGTTTGCTTCTTGATCTTTCTTCTAGTTCCTTTTGTATTTTTTATAGTCTTAAAACTACAGTTATTTCTGTACATATTTAAAATTTAAGGTTGTCTTCTATCTTACTGCGTCTCGTAATTACAGAAGTGTTTTTCCACTGTATCTCAAATACATTTTTAATTTGACTTACCCAACACCTCCTGAGTTCAGCACTTCCTATTGAAGTGATTGAAAAAACAAACAAGATTGTGTTTGCTTTCTAATTTTATTAGAACCATGAATTCTTTTCTAGAAGTAAGTAGTAAATATATCGTAAGTGTGATTTAAAAGGATTGCAAAATTGTGTTACTCCTTTAGGTGAAATTGCTAAATACTTGGAAACAGTGAAATTCCTGGACTATGCTGAAAAACCTCTTTATCAAAATCTACGAGATATTCTTTTGCAAGGACTTAAAGCTATAGGAAGTAAGGATGACGGCAAGCTGGACCTCAGTGTTGTGGAGAATGGAGGTTTGAAAGCCAAAACCATAACAAAGGTGAATTTTATTACTGAATTTTCTTTGGGGCTTCCTGTGCTCTTAATTGCAGTAAATACTGTTAGAAATTAAATCAGTAGTTGATAAAGAAATAATAGCAGATTGCCAGGTAATGAAATGTTTTCATCACCGTTTTGTAAAGGCAGATGCTAGTAGATGCCATTGTAGAAAACTGGGTATAGATTTCTTGTGTCTGGTAGCAAGTTCGGGAATTTCTAGAGGCTCGTGGGACTGGAGTCTGACCGAGGGGTCATGCTAGGTCCGGGCGATCCCGCCCTCCGTCACCCCTCACTGGGGCCCCGTCACAGCTTTGGGGGGGGGGGCGGGGGCAGAGTGTGTTTCCCAGTTGAGAACTAGGCCCTTGAGAGAGTTGCTTGAAGGCTGCCATTGGAAATGTCCTTCCTTGTGGGTGTGGCATGTTTGCCTATTGAACGTCAGTTTACTCTTAAAGAAATGTATCTGCATATAAGATTAATTTTTTATTAAGATTTATTTTTGGAAAGGAATGTTAAGTAATGAACTTCATAGTTTGAAATATGTGGGTATATTTAGACTTTAGAAGTTTATGTTTATTTTATTGTTGGTTATTTTTGGTCGTCAAATGATAGTAATTGTGTCCTGTCTGTTTAATATTGAAAAATTATCTGTAGAAGAAAAAAAATTTACATTAGTGACCGTTTTTACTATTACCTCCTTCAATTCCAATTTGTTCGTTTGGAAGTCACCTGTTCCAGGCTATAAGAAAAAGGGTTAAAATTTTTAAATTTCTTTAGAAACAAGCTGTGTGTGAAAGGATTTCAATAGCTCTAACTTAGGAAGAAGATAGACATTCTGGAATTGCGTCGTGAATTTGATGATCTTAGTGAGGGCTGCGTGTTTCACCGCAGAACCTTCCTTCGCCCACTTGCCTCTGTGTGGGCCTTTCCCTCAGGCTTGTCTCCGTCGCTGTCCCTGTGCCTAGGGCACCGGCGTCACCTTCCCAGGCGGCTCTGAATGGAAGGGCACACAGCGGGAGTGAGGGTGTGTGGTGGGGGTCAGCCCAGGGCTCTCCTGTTGACACGCGTGTTCCTGCTCAGCAGTTTCCCTCTGTCGGGTTCACGGCGGGCTCTGGTCTCTCCGGCACGCTCGGCCGCCCCAGGCTGCCCTGCCAGCCCCGCTGTGCCGAGAGGGCCTGCTGTCTGCGGGCCTGTCGGGTGCCCAGTGGTTCTGGTGTCTGCGGGCCTGTCGGGGTGCTGAGAGGGTCTGTCGGGGTCTGCTGTCTGAGGGTCTGCCGGGGTCTGCTGTCGGGGTCTGTCGGGGCCTGCTGTCGGGTGGGCTCCCCTCAGCTGAGCAGTGTGCTTGGCTGCAGAGCTGACATCTGACCATTCGTTCCCTTGTGTCCTTGGTTAGTTCAGGCAGCTGAAGTGTCCTGTGGGATTATTCCTCCCGTGTATAAAGCTTCCTGGGGGTGGGCGTGGGGATGAACCCCAAGTCGTGTTCGAGCCTTTCTCTGTTGCCCCCTGCCCCGCCCCGTTAGAGAAATGAATGGGAGCCAAGGGCTGGGAACTGCTCGCCAGCCGTGTAGCGGTAGGTAGCGTAGATGAGTCATCATTTTGTTGCTGTTTTATCTTTTTGTATGGTCAGTTAGAGCTAATCAAAATTACGTTGCCATTTTATCTTTTTGTATGGTGAGTTAGAGCTAATCAGAATTTGTGCCCCCTCCCTGTTCTCCAAATAGACTTTAATAACCACGTCTAAGTGAGCGGCGGAGCCCCACGTGCTGCAGTGGAGAGTCTGTGCAGGGACAGGCTCTGCTTGGAGAAATTAGCACTTCCTCTCTCTTAATAGGAGGAAATTTATAAGCAGAGGGTGTCTGTGTGTCTGTGTGTGACTTGTATCTGTATGCGTCCGCGTGCCACCCTGGTGACCAGGGGCTCAGAGCTCTGTATGATGTTTAATCATAGACGCTGTCGAACCTTCTAGTCCAACATTTACTTTTTTTTTTTTTTTGGGTTACATTTTGTAAAACTTTTAAAAAGGTATGTAGACTTTGTATATTTCAGACTCAAATCTCTTAAAAGGGGATAATTATCAATTCAGTGTCTATCTTTATATTCGTAGGAAATATCTTTTTTCCATGAGACCTATGAGAATTGGTGATCAGACCTTTGAGAATCGGTGACAGGAGTGAAACCAGGTTCCCTGTGTCTTTTTACAGCCGTGTTAGATCATGGCGCATTTTATACGGAAACGAGAAATATGAGTTTATCTCCTTGGAAATATTTTCAGCATCAGTAGCCTGAGTTTTATTTAAAGCCCAGAACGTGGGGATGTTAGAACACGAGGAAGAAAGAGACTGTGTCAGTCTGCCCTTAAAAAGTACACGGCCCGAGATTGCCTTTGTTGATTAAAACTAAACACTTTCATTAGAATCCGCCGTGTGGGCCCACCAGTTATTGGATTCAGCGTGTACTCTTAAATCAGCATCCAGCAATTATATTTAAGGTCTAATTTATGTACCTGGTCCCGATGAGGCCCCCGGGGCTCCGGCGATCAATAACACGTAGTCCCATCCTGAAAGAATTCTCCCGTCCCACCTGGGCTCCGAACAGCTTAATTTACTGGAGAGAAGCCAGCAGGTAGAGGCACATTAACACCGCGCTAGTTGCTTTCTTGGCGGGTTTTGATTAAGTCGCGTGCCCGGGTCAGCAAGAAGCAGAGTTTGCCGGCTCCCTGGCGTCCCTCGGGGAGTCACGGCGGGGCCAGGCTGTGGCGCGAGGGGAGTGCCCCTTCCCCTGTTCTTGCTCCCGGAACAGTGCTCCTTCCCGCCTCCCCACCTCCAGGGTTGAATTTCAGGTTATGTTGCGATGGTTTGGCTTTCTGGATGTAAAAAACAGACATTAGAATGAGCTGTTGCTTCCCACAAACACACTTCGGAGTCTCCGTGGGCACCGCACTGCGTGCCGTCGTGTTGGCCGTCCCTGCGCCGCTCGTCTTGGCTCCACGGGTGCCCTGTGTCCCTCAGGGGTCTGCCATGCTCGCGGGGTCTCCGCAAGGGGACACACGCGTCCCGCCTGTAAACTCAAGCTTCTGCTCTTCCGCACAACAGTCTCCGTCATCCCAGACGCTTTCTTCCTTTCGCTCGGTTGTCAGCGTCTGCCTTGCTTTGGGCGTTTCTAGAAGATCCCTGCGACTGTTCTTACTGCTTTCTTAACTGAAGTGTTCTTGCTATAATGTTTTTGTTTTGCTTCTCATTTCTTTAAAAATTTTAGAATCATTTTAAGTCTCCAGTGCACCTTACTAGTTGGTTATTTTTATTTCATTTAGAGTCCTCACCAATCTTTTGCTGTGGTTATTCCTCCCCTTTCTCTTGTCCTGAACATGCTGCGGTTTCCTCTCGCTCCCTGGGTGCTAGGAAGGGTGTCGGGCTCCCAGGTCCCTGCTGTGGGCCTGGACTCTTCCGTCTTTTCTTTCTCCTCGTTTGTGTTAGAGTTTGGTATTTTTTTTGGCCATCAGGTAGATTGCGCGTAGGGGGAGGCTTACGGCTGCGGGTGGGCTGGTTCTGTGAGCCGGTTATTTGTTCTTTCCCGGAACTTGCTTTTATTCTCCTAGCTACAGAGGCAAGAGTTTGGTGAAACCCATTGACTGATAAAACATTAACCAACAGTGAGAGATGTACTTTGGGGTTCTCTTCTCCATAGCTTTTGGCGTGTGTGTGTGTGTGTGTGTGTGTGTGCGTGTGCGCGCACGCGCATGTGCCTGTCTGTGCAGGGGCAAGGGGGTGCACACCCCATACTGCTTGGGCTACTTCCTGCACAGTCTGCCCACTCAGGCCTGCCTTTAGCTCCCGGTGCACTCCTCCTTCTCACTGATTTCCCTGCGTTGTTGTTTTGGGTAATGGCTCGCCACTGTTCAGGTAGGCAGTCCTCAGTGATCTTTGTTGTTCTCCCTTTTTTTTAGGCTCTTCCCAGCCCAGGAAGAAACCGAATTGTTGATGCTGCTTTGGTGAGTAACTGTGTGAATAGACGTTCAAGTGTTTTGTGTGTGTGTGTGTGTGTGTGTGTGTGTGTGTATTTCCCCGGGAAGAAACCGAATTGTTGATGCTGCTTTGGTGAGTAACTGTGTGAATAGACACTCAAGTGTTTTGTGTGTGTGTGTGTGTGTGTGTTTCCCCTGAGCTTGTCAGTACTTCTGACGCGTGATCGGCTGTGGTGCAGGGTTGCACAGTGGAATTCAGTGCACCCGTGTTATTTTCCCCACGTGGCTCATGACGTGGAGGAGCCATATGTGGCCTGCCTGCTGCCATGCCCTGTGTGAGCTCTGGGCTTCTGGAATGCTCCCCGACGGGGCTCTGGGCTCACTGTCCTGTGGCTGGGCCCGGTCTGCTCCCTGGGACCTGTGTGTGTGAGCATCTGGCCAGAGTCTGCCCCGGAGGTGGGCACACCTTCTCATGCAGCGCCCTCCCCCGGCACGGCCGCTGGGCTCGTCGCCCAGGGGCTGTGGTTGCCTGGTGTTAGTTCTTGGGAGTCGCTCCTGGCCTAACTGCTTTTGGGGCTTAGTCTTTCTTCTACTCTTCACATTCTTTGTCTTGGACTCAGTTTTTCAAAGACCGCGAACCCTGGGAAATGAAAAGGTCCCTGTTCTCTAGTTGAAGAGCGTTTGGCGTGTGCAGAGTTGAAGACGGGGCTCTTTTGTCCTCTGGCACCCTGCTCTGGGAGGTTGGTTCTGTTAGATTTCAGGTTTGCCAGAGCTGTGTGCGTCTCTCCTCCGCTCTGGCCTTTGGGGGTCCCTAGAATCGGTGGCGATGCATGCGCTTGATTTTATTTCTCAACCTCAGCATCTTTCTCGGCACAGGGGGGGCCCTAAGGACTTGAAGCCCATCTTTAGCTCTGGAAGAGTTTGCCTTCTCGTTCCGTTTCCTTTCCTGCCACTGTCCTCCTCTGGATTTTCCAGACACGGCGTCTCCCGTGGGTCTGCGGGCGTCTCCTCGTGAACCGTGGGCTGACTAGCTCACTAGTTTCCTCTGGTTTTCAGTTGGATTTTAAGGGAATCTGGTTATTTTCTTTGTATTTTGACTTATTGATATGAAAGACCTAATTAAGTTTGAGAACAGTAATTACGATTTTTTTCTCTTACTAACTCTGGCAGAGAGGTTAGTTTTCTGTTTGGTGTCTTTCTTTTTTGGTTCTCTGATTTTCCTTCGGATGGGACTGGAGCGATAGAACAGTGCTGTTAGGGTGTTTGCCTTGCACGAGGCCGACCCAGGTTCGATTCCTCTGTTGAGAGCCCGGCAACTTACCGAGAGTATCTTGCCCGCACAGCAGAGCCTGGCAAGCTCCCCGTGCCATATTTGATATGCCAAAAACAATAACAATAAGTCTCACAATGAGACATTACTGGTTCCCACTCGAGCAAATTGAGGAACAACGGGACAACAGTGTGACAGTGCTAAGCATGGGTGATCTTCATGGTCTGTTTCTGGTTTTTTTTTTTTTGTGGACTGGCTCATTTTAATGGTCTGTTTCCTCAGCTGGAATTGGAAAGGCTCCCTACCTACTAGTTTGAAATTGTTGAAAGTTTTCATTACAGATACCTTCTTCCTATGAGTTCAGAGGCTAAGTGAGCCCTTGGACCAGCGAGTTTGTTTTTGGGGAGTTAGGACTTCCTCCCTCTTTACTTCTTCCGTCCCCCTAGAAGGGACAGCTGACTTCGCTGCCACGGGGAGTTTCAGCGCTGATGTCCAGAAGGCATCGGCCCGACTTGAGGCATAAAATAGATCAGACTCCCGAAACAGCTGTTTGTGTCTCCCCATCATTTATCCTCGAGACAACTTCGCCAAACATTTCCTTTTGCGCTAATGGTGCGGGCCTTAGCCCCTCCCAGGAAGGCTCATGAATAAAGGGGTTAGGCTGATCCAGCATAGCCGAGACCCCAGCGACACTGGTTTTCCGGGCCTTAGTACAGTGACTCCCGGAACAGTCCGTTGTTTGCCCAGTGACCACAGGTTGGCTCGCGCTGTAGTTCCGTGGTCCTCAGGCTGTAAAGGACAGCAGAGTCGTGAGCGGCCACTGTTCCGGACAAGGTGGGAGTTAGATACACTGTTCGCAGAGGGGCCTTTGGAAGCTTCTGGAATCGGGGGCCAGTGTTGCATGTAGTGTCACCTGATCGTGCAGGTCATCCTGGCAGGCTCGGCGTGGTCACCTGCTCCCTTCCGGAGCGCTGTTTCCCGGATGAGGGCCCGCTGCCTCCCCACCTGCCCAGGCTTCAGGGGGGCCCGTAAGCCACAGACCCGCCGTGCCTGCTGGAGAACGCAGGGCGTCTCTTCCAGAACAAAAGCTGCTCGGGCAGCAGGCGGGCACGCGGCTGTGTCACCCGCTCTGACTGTCCACGGACGCCCTGAGCTTTGCGCCGACTCCCGAATTCATCACAGTATCTTTGTGGCATGTGTCGTAAAAGAACTAGGTAAGAACACACGTGCCCAGACTGTGTACTCGTTATTTCAGTGTTCCCGGGACCCTTTCTGTCCGCTGATAGGAAGTGCATGCTTCTTGACTTGCACGCCTTCCTGCTTGCAGAATAGCACTGGGGCACTGTCGTCCCGTTGTTCAGCAATTTGCCCGAGCGGGCACCAGTAGTGTCACCATTGTGAGACTTGTTGTCACTGTTTTTGGCATATCAAATATTGCACGGGGAGCTTGCCAGGCTCTGCCATGCGGGCGGGATACTCCTGGTAGCTTGCCGGGCTCTCCGAGAGGGACGGAGGAATCAAACCTGGGTCAGTCGTGTGCAAGGCAAACACCCTACCTGCTGTGCTATCACTTTCAGAATAGATCACAACAAATTATGAAATTGTTTACTGTAAAATCACCCACATTGCATTTGCCTTTGGAATGAAAGCCCATCCGCGGAGGATTGAATTGGGCTGATTTGAAGAAGACTCGATTATGGAACTCTTGAGGGACTTTTTTTTTTTTTTCAGCAGGGCTTTTAGGAACTTTGGATATGTATTTGTTGGATGTTTTGATAAAAGCAATAAGTCGTTCTTTTTCTTGCGTCTTTTTAAAAATTTCATTTTACTATTTGTTTGAATCTGGTTCTTGGCGTTGCTTCTCAGCTGGGGGTGGGAGCTGGTGGGCGTGCCCAGCACACGTTGCGTGGTGCATGCTCAGTGGCCTTCTGCAGTGGCCCGCGGACTCGGGACCGAGCCGGGTCTCCAGCAGTGGGCAGTCTTTTTTTTTTTTTTTTAAGAAATATTTTATTGAACCACCGTGAAAACAAGAAAAAAAATACAAAGCTTTCAGGTTTAAGTCACAGTCAAATACTGATTAAACCACCATCCCTTCACCAGTGCACCCGTTCCACCACCAAGAACCCCAATACACCCCCCTCCCACCCCACCCCCCATCTAAGTAGCTAATGATATTCCCATTATTCTCTATATATATTGAGTACATTTCATATTTCCATACAGAACTCACTATTGTTGATTGGAAATTTTCCCCAACAATCAGGCCTGCTGAATAGGCATCATCTAATAATTTCTCTTCATTGGTAAGAGTGAAGACTTTGACTCCGCGCGGCCGCAATAGCGGCCGCGCGGTTTTGGGTTTCTAATATTTTAGCTCAGTTCACAGTCAAAATGGATGGCTGCAAGAATCCGCTCTGGTGCCAAAATGGGTTAGGAGACCTCAGGATCACAGTCAGTAGGCGGGAGGCTCTGCTTCTCGTGCCGCGGCTCTCGGTTCATCTCTGGGCGGAAGGCGCGCCGGGAACGACCCCCCTCCCAGGACCACCTACAGGCTACGTCACTAAAGAAAGTCCTACCTCCTGGTGGAGGGGTCTTAGAGGGTGGCTCTCACCGCGTGGCTGCTGCCGCTGCCGCCATTTTCGCTCAGAAAAATGGGGTGGAGAGGGAGAAAAATCCCTCCCCGGGCTGCACGAGGTTGTAGCTCAGTTCACAGTCAAAATGCATGGCTCAAGCATCCGCTCTGGTGCCAAATGGGTTAGGAGACCTCAGGATCACAGTCAGTAGGCGGGAGGCTCTGCTTCTCGTGCCGCGGCTCTCGGGTCTCCAGCAGTGGGCAGTCTTGGCTGGCGATTGCGCTTTGGACTCCTCTGTCCCTCTGCGTTTCCCGGCCCAGGTCCCGTCTTTCTGTTTTGTGTTAAGCACGTGTGACTTCTCCTGCTTCCCTTCAGTGGCCGTGATTCACAGTTTCGCCACCGTGCCAGTGGTGGGCTTCACGTGTCCAGCACCCGAGACGCCTCCCCAGGACTCCCTCCCCCGTGCTTCTTAGTGCTCACGTCAGTGTCCCGGGCCTCGCGGGGTTGGGTCTCCTGGAAGTCTGCTGCCGCCCCCGACACAGCCGTGTGTGGACGGTTCTCGGTCGTGCGGGCCCAGAGGTGTTTGTGCGTCAAATGCCCAAGCCCACGTCCCATGGGCTGGCCCGGTGTGTCCCGAGTGGGTTCCAGCCTGGGGGTGGGGGTCGCTGGAACTGCCCAGGGTGGGGGGTAGTAGCCTCAGGCGCACGGGGGGCTCTTTCTGTTGGCTTACAGAAGGTGGATTTGGGGGCGGGGGACACTGGGTTTTCCTTCCCCCCGAAACGGGCTGGTAGACGTGTAAGGTTGGTAGCCCCCTCGGTCAGACAAAGAAGGTCTTCCCTCTCGCCCTTGGGAGCACGCACAGAGGGAAGGAGAGACAGGGGGCGTGGCTGGCATGCCCACTCCGCCCTCCTGGAGTCGGCTGCTGGGAAAGTCGCTGCTCCTGGGGCCAGCGGGGGCGCTAGGCCGGCCTGGCGACCGGGCCAGCATCAGAGAATCTCGAGCAGATTCTCCCCAGCACTGAGTGTCCCGCCCATGCGGCAGGCGTGCCTGAACCCGCTGGCTCTGTGAGCACGTAGCACAGATAGGAGTGTCCTCTCCTTTGGGGGAGACTGGGGGCTCAGGGCTGGCTCCTGGCTCTGCACTCAGGAATCCCCCGTGCCAGTGCTCAGGGACAATATGGGATGCTGGGGATCGAACCCAGGTTGGCCGTGTGCAAGGCAGGACCTCGGCCCGCTGTGCTATTGCTCTGTCCTCTTAATGTCTCTAACTGGAAATTAATCTGACGGTAACTGTAACCCGCATTTGAGCAGTGACGGAGGGCCTGGGTCAGTGGGACAAGCTGGAGTGTGTGTCCTTAGTGTGTTTGTGGAGACCCGCTGTCCTTTGCATCCATAGTGTCAAGCGTTCAGATGCTGTTGTACTCACCAAGTTTCTGCAGCAAACACGTGTGGCTCCGTGGGACCCGGGAGGCGGCAGGACAGTCCCATGCCTGTGACCTCTTTTCATCCAGCCTACGCCTGGCTTTTCTCTGGGCGTGCTGAGGCCGTCCCCAGAGGGGCTGTGGAAGTTCTTGGGAGCAAAGGCTTCGTCTTCTGCTTTTGCGCCTGGAGATTCTTGCTTTCGTGAGCAGAGCTTCGGCGTGCGACTGGTCTGCAGCCGGACTATCAGCAGGTGCATCTGGCTCTTCTGTCTCCGAGTCAGAAGGGCGCGGCTGCTCTTGAGCTCTCTTCCTTCCAGCCACATGTACGTGTGGCTGAAGCGAGCTTGTAGTACATGCGTGTCAGTGCCCTCTGACGTAAACCTGTAGTTTTCAGGCTAGAGCTACAAGAAAGCGCAGCCCTGAGTTTATCTCAGAGGTCAGTCTGCTGCCCTGTGCAGTGTCTTGATGTCACTTACCGAGCACACAAGGCTCCCGGGAGCCTGGGCGTGAGCATGACGAGAGCCAGGGCTGAGCAGGCACTTGGGGAAGGCGCTTTGTCCCAGGGGAGCCAGAGGCGGCGCTGCCCGCTGCCCAGAGACTGACAGGTGACAGCGGGAAGGTGGCCGGGAGGGGGAAGGTGGCAGCCCGTTGTTAGGAACCGCGCTCTGACAAAGCAGATCACGTACCTGGGCGCATGCGCTGCAGGCGGGCCAGCCCCCCCCCCCCCCCGCCCGCCCGGTTTCTCCAGGCCCCGCACACTCGGCGTCGCGGGAGGCGCTTTCCCCGCTCTGCGAGAGGCAGGGCTGCGTGAAGCGCAGGTGTCTCCTTTGTTGACTGAATACGGTCTGATTTTCATTCCTACGCAATTTACCTGCCTGGAGATGAAGAAAGCTCCTTTTTATTAAATAAGCCTGGAAACCCGCTGAATGCTCGAGGCCGGGAGGTGGGGAGCCACGGAGAGCCCCCTGTATCACGAGCCGGTGAAAACGCGCCTTCCTGAAGTGGGAGAGGCCTTCTCTCCCGCGCGGAAGGCTCTGGCGTCCCCACGTACGCCTCCTCCATTCCGGTCCGGACGGACCCCAGTGTCTGTGTTTATTCCTGCCTAATGCATCACGGATCTGCTGACACGCTAACCTTGGAGTCTCGGCTGGCGTTAATCAGGCCCGAGCAGCGGCAGGAGAGCGGTACCTAACGCACTCCGTCAGTGCCGTTTGCATATGGAGGCTCTCACGGGGGAGCTGCCCCGTGCCAGCTGAGGGTTACCTGCCCACTGCAGTTATTGTATGTAATTATCGAACCAATCTGTTCAGCCCAGCAGGACTTAGATGGTAATCACGGAGCAACACTTTGGAAAGAGAGATGTAAGACTCTCTCCCCCTTCCCTCCTCAGTCCTGTGAAGTTACGGCCGCTCTTGGAGTGCGTTTTGAGAAGTAACACCTCCCTCTGCAGGTCTGCCTAACGGAACCTTTTCAGGTGCCTCCAGGTCTCAGCAGGCTGTTGTTTCTGTGCAGGGGAACACTTCCTCTGGGCTTGGTGCCTGCCTCTGTCCTCCCCACGGAGCCACCTGGCACTTGGCGAGAGTCGGGGTGATGGACACTTGGAGCTGATAATGACCCTTTTGACCAGGGGAGGTTTGAAGGTCGCGTGGTTTGACCCGAGCTGAGCTTTCCCGGTTCGTTCTTTCTTGGAACCAAACCCCTGTCGCCCCTGAGAATCAGGACAGGGCGACACAGGGCGGCCCGGAGCAAGGGG
Organism: Sorex araneus; assembly: GCF_027595985.1. NCBI lineage: Eukaryota > Metazoa > Chordata > Mammalia > Eulipotyphla > Soricidae > Sorex > Sorex araneus. The sequence goes on along the minus strand of NC_073304.1, from coordinate 5,509,170 downwards.
ATTCTCCGGGACGCTTACCCCCACAGGTGTCAGGACGGCTAGCAGCGACTCTGTGGCTGAGACCGGGAACCCGTGATGAGTCCCTAGAGGGCTTGACCGTAGTTCAGAGAAACCTCGAGTCAGTATTGGGATGAAGCTAAATGAGAAAGACAGAGTCGAAATCCGTTGGAAATAATCCCTCTCGTGTTACATGCGGAAAAAGAGGTGAAGTAGCTAGAACTGTACGGGGACTAGTTGGGAAGACTGCAGGGGTAGGCGTGGGAAGAGGGAAGGGCCAGCTGGTGACACGTGACCCCTGAGTTTGCGCAACTGGCAGAAGAGCTGGGCACTGCAGAAGCCGCCGAGAGCACTGGCTGCCCCGGCTGGCAGAGAGTTTCTGTACTGTACAGGCCATTTAAGTGCTTAGGCACTGAGCTCACAGCTAGGGGTAAGAGTCCCGGGGATTCTTGTGTGTGTCTCCTTTTGGGGGCTCGTGCCCGTGCTCAGGGCTCCCTCCTGACCTGCAGGCAGGCGTTTCCGTAGCCGTGCCCAGGCTCCCCGCGGGCGCCCTCCCGACCCGCCTTCTTCCCCCTCGTGGAATCCAGCCTCTGCCATCTCACTGCAGCTCAGCCGGGCTCGGGAGCAGGGTCCTGCCCGCGACTGCGGGACACGCCGTGGCGTGGGGCCGTCTCTGTCCCATCCGTCTGCCCGGCGCCGACACCCGCTCTGTGGAGCCCGTGCTGTGAGGGTTTCGGGGCAGCCCCGGGGTCAGTCCTGACACCCCACCAGCCCCCCGAGCACTGCCAGGAGCGAGCTGTGGCCATGGGCAGGTGCAGCGGCCAAACCAAAGGAGAGTCTCTGGGTCACGGCCGCAGGGTCTGGCCTGGCTTTCGGTGCTGGCCCGGGTGAGGCGCAGAGAATCCCAGGGGGATCTTCCGGGTGCCCACGGGCCGGGCCCCTCCCCACAGGTGTCTGGCGCTGACAGGGTGCTCTCGCGCCTCTAACTGCCGCCCCCCTCTCTCCACATGCCCCCAAGAAGAGGAAGAAGGAGCAGGCGGAGGACGCGGAGTCTGACGCGGAGGAGATGAGCTGCTGCAGCGCGCAGACGGAGGACGCCGTGCAGACGCGTGAGTCCCGCCGCCTGCCCAGTGCCTGCCCGGGCGCTCTCTCCCTCACCGTGCTCCCGACGGCACTGCCCGGGGTCCGTCACTCGGCACGCAGCTGCCTGCAGCTGCCCGCTACTGGCCCCACGCAGCCCGCGGCCCTTCTCTCTCAGAGCGGAGCTGCGGAGCGCGGGGCCGGCCTGCGGTCAAGGGCACCTCGTCACAGGCAGAGCCAGGCTGGCCGGCGAGTGTCCCCGAGTGTCTCCGGCTCCCTGAGTCTGTACTGTACGGAGCTTCCTGCCGGCGTGCAGGCTTCTCTGTCTTCCCGCTCCCCCCCCCGCCCCCATTTCTCTGCCTTCTGTTCGCTTTCTTTCTTTCTTTCTTTCTTTCTTTCTTTCTTTCTTTCTTTCTTTCTTTCTTTCTTTCTTTCTTTCTTTCTTTCTTTCTTTCTTTCTTTCTTTCTTTCTTTCTTTCTTTCTTTCTTTTCTTTCCCACACCCGGCGATGCACAGGGGTTACTCCTGGCTCTGCACTCAGGAATTACTCCTGGCGGTGCTCAGGGGACCATATGGGATGCTGGGAATCGAACCCGGTTGGCCACATGCAAGGCAAATGCCCTCCCCGCTGGGCTATCACTCCAGCCCCAGGATGTGAAGGGGGTTTTTGTTTGTTTGTTTGTTTGCTTGCTTGCTTGCTTTTCTGGTCACACCTAGCAGTGCTCAGGGGTTACTCCTGGCTCTGCACTCAGGAATTACTCCTGGCGGTGTTCGGGGGACCATATCGGATGTCGGGGGTCGAACCCAGGTAAACCATATGCAAGGCATACGCCCTCCCCGCTGTGCTATCGCTCCAACAACCCTCATTTGTTTATTTTCTTGTTGGTTCTGCAGCATCTCTTGGTGTCTGGTGGAAAAGGCTGGTTTGTGGGAATTGTTTTATGTGAGAGTCGTCTTGATCCGGACACTGGGGCGGGCGTGGGCACTGGCCCGGCGTGGGTCTCCGGCCTCCCCCACCTTGGTCGGGAGGCGGGAGGGAGCGAGTGGCCGAGAGTGGGCGCAGACCCTGTCAAAGCCGCCATCCCCGGAAGGGAGGGAGGAAGTGGGGAGCACTTGAGAGCTCGTCTTTGGGAGACGGCACCTGCCGGGGAGATCGGGGACGGCCTCCCGCCGACGAACACCACCTGGGGCTTAGGGAAGGGACGTGCCGGGGAAAGCTTGTGTCCCCGTGTGCCTGTGGGCCCTGCCGGCCGGGCTGCCGTGCTGATGTTTTCCCACATCTCAGGTGTGCGCTGAGGTAAGGGCCTTGGAGAGACGCTGTACTGGCATCTCTGTTCATGCTCACGGGAGAGGAGAGTCGGCCCCTGGCCAGTTCTGGAGTAGCCCGTGGTCCTGATGCAAGGAAAGAGAAAGAAGGACCAAATTCCCCGGCAAACCAGCCTGGAGTCGCTGTACTTCAGAAACGATTACTTTCCCACTAGGGTTTCTTTTCTTTTCTTTTTTTTTTTTTTTTCCTTTTTGGGTCACACCCAGCGATGCTCAGGGGTTACTCCTGGCTCTGCACTCAGGAATTACTCCTGGCAGTGCTTGGGGGACCATATGGGATGCCGGGGATCGAACCCAGGTCGGCCGCGTGCAAGGCAAACGCCCTACCCGCTGTGCTATCGCTCCAGCCCCACTAGGGTTTATTTTCTGCCCCCAAAGTATAAATCTAGTTGAGGTGTATTTTTCCCTCTTTCTAAATAGTGAAAAATTGAGGGAAATATTACCCAGGCTGGTAGAATACTGCTGCTTCTAGCCAAACAGAAAGGGAAAGGAAAAGGCCACGGGGTCACGAAAATATATATATTTGTATTCATTAGTTTAAAGGATCTTGAAGAAGGCTCATTATTACATTTGAGGTTTTTCAAGAGAAATCTGTAATACAGTCGTGAGTTCCGCGTGCGGGTGCCTTGAGACCGTGTCATAAACGCATTTCAAGAGCGGTTACCTTTAACAGCAGCTTTAGAAATGTCAGTTTCTTCATTAACAATTTTATTTTCAAACACAATTTATGGTTTACAATATGGTAAGAGATTTTTCTCACTGTGTGATCTTTCGGAACGCTGTGCCTAGCAAAATGGGAGCAGCTTTCCGTTAATATCTATTTAGACCATTTTAAAAACGTGTATAATTTTCTTGATACACCTAAACTCATTTTGACTAGTTGGGGGTCTATTGTGTAAGAACACATTCTGAAAGCTTTCAAAATGTGTATTGTGTAGGTTTGCTCAGAGAAAGAGAGGGGGTGACGGGTGGTTTTCAAGAAGAACAGAGGCCTCTAATCCTTTTATTTTTATGCAAGGCATAATTTTTACCAATTGAGAAAATTTGGTTATTTGCTGCAAGTAATTTTTCCCCCACAAAATGATAAGTCTTAAAAAACCATGTGTATTCTGGCATTTCAAAGCCATGCCAAGACTTCAGAATTCTACTTAAAATTAGCTAAAGCTGTCATGATACTTCGTCCCGCTGTTTCTGAAGTGGACAGTCGGCAGGGCCTTCTCCTGGGGCAGTTGTAGGAATTTGGGTCCGTTCTTGGCGATTCTGTGAGGAAAGCCAGTTCGTTTACCTCTGAGTAGCTGGGATCTGGAAGGAGCTGCTTTGTTAGGGCACCCTGCACAGAAATTTTCTGCTTTTTTTTTTTTTTTCCTTCTGAATGATACAGCCAAAGGAGGAAAAAGGAGCCATACAAGAATATCCCAAATGTGTATGTCTTATTGTCCAAATATCAATTTTGCACATTCGTCTTATGATTGGACCTTTTACCAGTGGTAATGCCTTATGGAAATATGTATTTTTTTAAAGAGATGTGAAGAGAAATGGGATTTTTTTTTTCCTCCAATAATCATGCTTGATTTTTAGGGTGAAGCTTGAATTCATAGCAGGCAGAGTGTCTCTGAGTTACATAATCCCGATTATATAATAAATTCCAGGTGCTGATACCATTTTCCTTCCAGTGAAAAACTAAATCTAGTTTGAAAGGGATGAAGAACAGTTGTACTTAAGAATGAAATACGAAATTAGGATCTTAATGAGAGATACACTACTGTACTTGAGTATAACTATCATTATTTTTTAAGGGTGTTTTGTAATGTCATGATAGAATACAAATTAATTGAGATTTCTTGTAATTACTATTGGCCTGGATTTTAGAATACCTTGTTGTGCTGGTAACAGTCACATTGTCAATTTTCCATGAAAAAATTAATTTCAAAACTTTTCATTTGTTTTGCTTCTGGGCCAACCTGCCTGTGCTCAGGGCCTAGTCCCGGCTCTGTCCTTAGGGCTCCCTCCCGGCGGGCCCCGGGGACCAGGTGTGTCACCAGGGGTGGGCCCTGGGTCAGCCCCCTGCAAGGCAAGTGCCCATCTGCTGTACTGTCGCTCCGGCCCTAATTCCAAAACTACTGGAATATTTAAAAAAGAAGGCTGGAGTGCTCCCTGAGCTCAGAGCTAGGAGTCCGCCCTGACTCTGCGGTGTGGCCCCCAGACCAGACCAGACCAACGTAGGTGAGTGATAAAGGAGGCGCCCTGGTGACGAGACCTGGAGACTTCGGGGAAAGGACATTTCCTACAGGTCTCAGGTTTGCTCTGGTCGATGGACGGCCACTTGGACAGAAGCTAGAGCTGGGGACAGTAAAGAGCACTGTTTCAGAGTTCATTTCAGGGCAGCCACGAACCCCCTGTCACGGGGAAGCCTTTGGGACGGCTGCGATTACGCGGGGTGGGGGTGGGGTGCTCGGGACGTTCCCAGCGGGAAGCTGTGCTGTGGGGCTCCGGCCCTGCCCGCTCCCTCTCCTGGGCCCGGCCACGCTGGGCGCCCCGGGAGGCAGGGCCCTGGTTTCTGTATGGGGGAGGAATGCCCTGAGGTGCACGGCCTGGGCCGCCCTTCTCTGGCCGTGCCCGCGAGGACGGGAGGCGCTGGGACAGAGCCCGGGGGGCAGCGGAGCTTTAATGCAGTTTCAGCTTTTCACTTAGACATTTTCTTTCACTGAATCACAGTGAGACAGTTACAGAGTCCTTCATGGTCGGGTGTCGCCCCTTCTCCAGTGACATGTCCCACCACCCGTGTCCCCCGTGTCCCTCCCGCCCCCTGCCTCTGTGGCAGGCACTTTCTCTCTCTGTCTCTGTCTCTCTCCCTCTCTCTTTGTCTGTCTCTCTCTGTCTCTCCGTTTGTCTGTCTCTGTCTCTCTCCCTCTCTCTTTGTCTCTCTCTGTCTCTCCGTTTGTCTCTGTCTCTGTCTCCCTCTCTCTTTGTCTGTCTCTCTCTGTCTCTCCGTTTGTCTCTGTCTCTCCGTTTGTCTCTGTCTCTGTCTCTCTCCCTCTCTGTCTCTCTCTGTCTCTCCGTTTGTCTGTCTCTGTCTCTGTCTCTCTCCCTCTCTCTTTGTCTGTCTCTCTCTGTCTCTCCGTTTGTCTGTCTCTGTCTCTGTCTCCCTCTCTCTTTGTCTGTCTCTCTCTGTCTCTCCGTTTGTCTCTGTCTCTCCTCTCCCTCCCTCACCTTCCCCCTCCCCTCGCCCCGCCGCAGTTTGGGCATTAAGGTTTGCGGTGCGTATACGGAAAGGTTATCACGTCTGTCCCTTTGCCCGCTCTCAACACTCGCTTCTTGTCCAGAGCGACCATTGCTACCTGACTGTCAGACTGGCCCCTTCTCTGTCCCAACGGCAGCAGACTGGAGAGAAGACCTTGCTTTTCATGATGTCTGTGATCTCATTCCAGGAATGAGGAAAGAGGGCTTATTTTGTTTACATTTAGGCATTAGAATTTTAAATTGTACAAATTGGGAGAAAAATTTTGGTATTTCTCTAGTTGTATATGTTGTATCAGTGGAAGAGTTCTGGTAAAACTTGAGGCCGACATGTTATAAACATAAACATGTTTTTTTTCTTTTAACATATTAGCAAATTGACACAAGATTGGAATCTTGCTGGGGAATTAACAGATTAAACTTGGTGCATGTATTTAATTCTCACAAATTATTCACTCTGTAATTTTAAATATTTGTTATTGAAAATTCTTATATTCTGTTCTTCTTTTGTGCTCATAATTTAATGATTGGTGATTTAAGTTTCTTTGTTTTCTCTTCAAGGTTCAAAAACCAGAAAGAGAGTCCGGAAATAAATCAAGTGCCATGAACCAGTTTTTTTTGTTTTTGTTTTTGTTTTTGCATCTGAATTTTTCTGTTTTCAGTGTTTTACTTTCATATGAGTCTTGTGGGGTAGGGGTAGCAATGAAGTACCTATGTTTTTGGAAAAAAAATTTTTTTAATTGAAATAAATACTTTGTACAATTTATTAAAGACTAGTTTATGAAACTTCAAAATCTTGAGGTTCTGCTCTTTAAGTTATCCCACCCACGTGTTACGTCTGTGGCTCTGGAAGGTATCTGAGAAAAACTACTGTCTGTGGCTTGCACTTTTCTAATTGTGTGTGTTTCATAGAATGTTTGTCATAGTCCTGAGGAAATCTAGAATATAAAATAAAAGTCTTTTTGCTTGATCTCAGCACACAGTTCATTGTGGTTGTCAGATTTCATTTGTATGTATTTTTTCTTGTTCCACGCGCGTTTATCCAGCACTTTCCGTGTGGAGCCCAGGGACCAGGTGTGGAGGGGCAGGGGAGAAGGTGGCGGTGAGCGTATCTGCAGAGAGAAAAATGTGCTTTGGGCCGGGGTGGGGGGCCGGGGGCAGGGCACCCCGCACTGTGCTCAGGGTTTACCCCCGGCTCTGCGTTCAGGGCTCTCCCCTGGTGGGACTCTTGGGATCGTATGGGGTGCTGGGGATCGAACCCAGGTCAGCTGCATGCAAGGCAGGTGCCCTACCCACTGTACCATCACTCAGGCCCCCGGAGGCAGTTCTTGACTGAGACACCGGATTGGTGCTTGCTTGGGGAGGGGCAGGATGGTGGGGGCCCTTGGGGGCGGTCTCAGCAGACTCCCTCTACTCTTCGTCTCCTTGGTGTTAGTTTTTTTTTTTTTTGGGGGGTGCACTGCGGTGGGAGTCAGGGCTTACGTTGGCTCTGTGCTCAGGGAGTCCCTTGTGGGACTCGGCCCCCTGCGGGGTGCCAGGATCAAACCCAGGTTGGCCGTGTGTGAGGCCAAACACCCTTGCCACTGTCCCGTCTCTTGGCCTCGAACACGCTTGTCTAAAGTCGGATGACGCGTTCTGTGTACGGGGCAGGACGGACGGCGAGAACATAGCGATGGGGTACCGGGTGGGGCAGGTCAAAGACGGGTTAAGGACGGGCTCCAGGCAGGAAACCTGAATAGTGTGTGGCTGGAACTGCTTCTTCTCCCCGGTTGTAGCATTGTCTTTCTTACCCCTTTCGCTTCTCTGTAGCATGTATTTGGACGGCAAACCAAGTGTTCCCGAGTTGCAGTGCTTGTGAGTCTGAAGAGGTGAGTTTTTCCAGTTGCCTTGGGAACAGAAGCTTTGAACTGAAAGACGTGTATTTAAAATTTTTTTAAATTTTTGTTTCTTTGAGGTCACAGCCAGTGGTGCTCAGGGCTTACTCAGGGCTCTGTGCTCAGGGGTCGCGCCTGGCCGACTGGGGGGACCATAGAGAGTGCCAGGGGTCAAACCGGGTCAGCCACATGCAAGGCACGCACCCTGCCTGTGGTACTATTTCATGGCCCTTTAAACATTCACGAACGATTTTAGGTACCGCTTTGCTAGAAAGGAACTGGGAGTGACCTGCCTTTTCCAGAGGGTGGCGCGCCTCTGGCACTGTGCTCCCGGGTTGGGTGCTGCATGACAAAATGCTTCTGTTTAAATATTTAAGCAGCGGAACAAGTCTGCCCGTAAGTATTTCAGTTCTTCAAAAAGGGAATTGAAGAAAACCAGTAGCACAGGTGGGCTGTCACGCACAGGTGAATAGCACAGGTGGACTCCCATCAAGCAGTGCTCTGTGCGCTGCATTTTCTGGAGCATCCAGAGGTACCGGGGTGGTGCCAAGCTTCAGAAACCCCGAGCCCCATGACGTCTGGAAGGTTGGCTCTCTCGTGTGAGTATTTGGTTACCTCACAGCGGTCAGATGCTGAAAATGCAAAAACGGAGCCGCAGACGTTCTGGAAGGTCAATCTTCCGAACGCCGCGCGTGTCTGTCTGAGGGAGTGCAGCGCGGGGGCTCGGGCCAGACTCGTTTCCCTGGAGGGTGGCGATTGGCTTCCCCGCTGCGCGGTGGCCCAAGTCTGTTTGTAACACCTAGATCAAGTCTCAGATTCTGCTTCAGACACATTGGTGCTTAAAATAGGATAAAATGTGTGGGGTGTGTTTTGTGTATATGCCTTAGCCTTTTTTTTTTTTTTTACCAAAACACAAAAACATAGCAAAACCTGTTGGTTAAATATTAAGAAAACAAATATTTCCTCACATATTGTTTTGAACAAGTGCTGGCGTTTTCTAGAATGTTCCTCTCTTGGCAGGGCTGCAGGAATCCAAAGCAAGTAGCCAGAGTAGCCAGTTGGACCCTGCAGCTCCAGCCTTCCTGTTCGCTCCTCTTTCCCTCCCTCTCTCCTCCACTGGCTTTTCTTACCCTCTTAATTTTGGTGGTGGTGGTGGTGGTGTGTATGTGTGTGTGGGGCGGGGGGGGGTGGTTGGCGGAGACGCTAAATAAGCGCTTTGCCATTTGGGATTGTGCTTTTAGGGGCGCATTTTCCTGACTTGTAATGTTCTCTTCTTTTTTTTTTTTTCCTCTCTCTCACATGCTTTTCATCTTCTCCCCTCTTACTGCGTTCTGTGGGTTTTGGCCTTTTGTTCCCTCCTCACAGCCCAGTTTCCAGGCACCCCAGAGTGCTGTAGCCCTGCTGCTTGCTCCTGCCCTCTGCCGAGTCCTGAGAGCAGAGTTGCTCGGGCCTCCTGAGGGAGCAGAGATGCTCTGTCCCCTCAGTGAGCAGAGACGCTCGTCTCCTCAGCGAGCAGAGACGCTCGTCTCCTCAGTGAGCAGAGACGCTCCACTTTCCTCAGCGAGCAGAGATGGTACAGCCTCCTCAGCGAGCAGAGACGCTCCACTTTCCTCAGTGAGCAGAGATACTCCAGTCTCCTCAGTGAGCAGAGATGCTCCCGTCTCCTCAGCGAGCAGAGACGCTCCCGTCTCCTCAGCGAGCAGAGACGCTCCCGTCTCCTCAGTGAGCAGAGACATTCCAGTCTCTTTAGTGAGCAAAGATGCTCTGTTCTCCTCAGTGAGCAGATGCTCCAGTCTCCTCAGCGAGCAGAGACACTCAAGTCTCCTCAGCGAGCAGAATCGCTCTGTTCTCCTCAGCGAGCATAGATGCTTCAGTCTTCAGTGAGCAGAGCTGCTCTGGTCTGAGAGATCCTCTGGTTTCCTTGGTGAGCTGAGCTGCTCCTGTCTCCTGAGGGAGCAACTGGTCTGATCTGCCTCAGGTTCTTGTCCTTCCCGCGAAGCAGTGCTCTGTGCGCTCCATTTTCTAGAAAGCTGCCGATTGATCTTTCGTATCCAACCCTGAGGTAAATACAGCTTCTGGGAGTTTCTCAGTCATGACCTTTGAGGGCAGATCAGAGGAGAGGCCAGAGCAGGGAAGCCCCGATGATTTCCTTGAATGACTCAGTCAGAGGGGAAGGGAAAGAGCTAAATTGTACAGCGATAAGTGGCGGAAGGAGAAAGTGAGAGGATCGCCCTTGCCCGAGACAGTCTCCTGGGTTTAGTCTGTGCTTTGGTGCTCTGTGTTGGAGTATCAGGAGTTTGGCAGTGCCGGGTGGCTGTCCCGACACTGGAAAATGCCAGAGGCCACCACCTCACGGCCGTGCCCCCCTCAACACACCCTCTTGCTCTCTCTCTGCAAACTTGACTCGAAATGGTCACTGGGGCTTATGTAAAACTTTATCTTCTGGAGCTGGAGCGATAGCACAGCGGGGAGGGCGTTTGCCTTGCACTCGGCCAACCCGAGTTCGACTCCCAGCATCCCATATGGTCCCCTGAGCACCGCCAGGAGTGGTTCCTAATGCAGAGCCAGGAATAACCCCTGAGCATCACCGGGTGTGACCCAAAAAGCAAAAACAAAAACAAAAACTATCTTCTGCCCTCCAAAGCCAGCACTCAGTACTTGTGTGCTGTTGCGGCATCCCTGATTTCCTCAAATACTTCTGTGGTTTTTTTTTTCCACAAGGAGTTTTGTTCCTTTCTCAACCATTTTCCTAATAGTGGAATCGTGGGCACCGGGCAGTGTTTCTGTTTGGGGGCCCTCCAAGTGTGTTCTCGAGGATTACTGGGCAGAGATCTTTGTTCATGTGTCTGACTACCCCCTCGGAGGTCCAGAAGGAAGCACGGGGTCCCGGGCTATGAAAACGGAAGGTCCTCGAGGCGTTCTGTGAAATGGCCCTACAGCAAGCCCCGTGCGGAGTCCGCAGGGGACGCCAGGGCCCGGCTCGCGTTCTGCTCACCCTGGAGGGTGGCTGATATTCCTAGTGTGACAAGCTGGAAAATGTTATCATTGCTAATGAACGTGAGCAGTGTTTTTTTTTGTCTGGGAATCAATTCTGTCTCCTTGGCGCGTTTGTTGGAGGCGTGCGTGGCAGTGATCACACCCTCCGTCTTGTCGCAGATTCTTTCTGCCTTTGTGTTTGTTGATGCTTCTCATTTTCTATGGATTTTTGCATTGTGTTCTTTCCCATTGTCCTTCTTTGCCGCTTGCTGCTTATATTTCCTTTCACTTAAAGTCAGAAACGTTTAGTATGGCTCCTTCCACTTGGTTCCAGTGCTCCCAGTTTCTGATCTGGAATTTGGGGCCTGTTAGCTGTGGGGTGAGGGCCATTGTGTGAGGGTCCAGCAGCTACCGTCTGCCTAGAGCCCTTCGTGACGGACATTCCTGTCCCCTGCTCCCCCCCCCCCCCCCCCGCCGGTTTGCGATGCCTCCTCACGACATATTACGCCCTCCCACCCCCGGTCTTTTTCTGGACTGCTTGTTCGATTTCATTGATCTGTCTGTTCCTCTGCCAGCACCACACTGATTTAATTAACGCCAGCTTACTTAGTGATTTCTATTTATTGCCTAAACCACATTAACAGAAATCAAAATGAAAGGAAAAAATTCACTTAGACTCTACTTTGGTGCTGCTAATTTTCGGTCTTCACACAGATTTTCCAGCCACGGACGGTTTTGGGTAGACAGCTCGGTGGGTCTCCTCCCCAGCCCCGCAGCTTCCTCCCTCGTCCCCGGCATCCCTCAGCTGGCGGGAGCACAGGAATGTGTATGGGAGGAGGCCCCCTTGCTCTGTGACGCCGTGCCCTGCCCGCTGGCCAGAGAGCCAGTGGAGGAAGGGCTCTCGGTGCCTCAGCGCCCGGGAGACGGATGGGCTTCGGAGGGTGGGGGGCTCACCTTCATTATGGCAGGACTTTTTTTTTCCCAATTTTTATATGTTTTATTTTCATAAAATATTCACAGTATTTCGTGACAGATAATATTCAAACCCCAGTCCCACCCCCTAAGAAGGAAGCGTGTGAAGGAGCCATTTTGGCCCGTATATAAGAATACGAGCAAGTATGTTAACACCAATCAGACGTGTGCTACTTTTGGTACGTAAGTGGGCTAGAGTATAAGAGGTCCCTCCAGGGAATTTTGCGTTGCTCTCTTCCAGGAGCCTTAGTTTATAGTCTCTGGCCGGTTGATGAGATTACACGGCACCGGGGCAGTTTGTGGGGGTGACTGCCAAGCTACTGGAACGCTGGGGAGCTGGGGGGGAGGAGGCCCAGTCCTGATCTGGGCGGGCTTGGAACGGCAGGACATTTATGCAGTGATCACTGCAAAGTGGTCCTGTCGTCGTGGGACTGTCGGGGTTCTACACTGAGCAGTTATGGGTGAGTTCCTGCACACGAGAGCACTGGGCTCTTTCTGCTTTCATTCATTCAGCCACATTTGCTCCAAGCCTGACTCATCCCGAGTCGGAGTGGACGAAGCCGGACGTGTAAGACCAGGCTGGCAGTGGTGAAGCGCCCTGGGGGTCCCAGAGCCCGGAGCGGACGGAGGTGGGACTGTTTTCTCTAGTTCTTTCTACTTCTGCTAGCTTGTTGGAAGCAAGCGGGTGGGCAGGGACCAGGGTCATGAAAAACGTCTTGGGCTGCAGTTTGAAGCTGGCGCAGTCTCTGGGCCCGACGTTTCTCCTTGACGCACACATCTCGGTTTGGAAGAGGCTGGTGGTCCCGGTCTGTCTGCGACACAAGAGACAACCCCGTTCGTGTGCTCAGACTCTCCCCCAACCTCCAGTGTGCCCCCTTCCCGCGGGGCAGCGGGGATTCCAGGCAGACTCCCGGGGAAGGTTCTCCGGGGGAGGACCTGCCGGTGACCCGGGGAGCGAGCAGGCGAGGGTGCGCTTCCCCGCGCTCCCGCAGACCCTGAGCAGAGGGACGCTTCTGTTGCTGGGACACCCGTGCGTCCTGCTTCCAGCCCCCAGTTCCCCGGGCCCCGCCTGCCCGGCGCGTGCAAAGCCCCGCTCTCTTGCCTTTGTTTCGTTTTGTCTTAGAAAAGAACTTGGTGCCAACCCAGGAGTCGGTGGGGCCGGAGACGTTGGCTCTGGGGCGAGGGCTCGAAAGGCCGCAGCTGCTGGCGTGGCTGGGCCCTGAGTCCACTCTGAGGCCCCCCGCCTGCCCCTTTCCCCACAGCCGCCCCTCGGGGCCCAGCGTTCCCTGCCCCTGGGCTGTTGCCCGGAGTTTGCCCTCCGGTTCCCAGCGGGCTGGGGCGCCCCGTCCCAAACGCAGACTCTGAGCACTTGTCGCCTCTCACCTCGCCCCGTTGTCCCCACGTTTTGGTAAAAGCTGTGATGGGAATGTCACTTACCCGCCTGCCTATAATATAGAGAAGGTGCACTTAGACCTTTCTTTCCTGTTTGGGGGGGCACTGCGGCCAGCCCCCGGGGCCGTCGGGTGAGCAGACGAGCAGGTGCTGCCTTGTTCTCCAGCAGGGGTGGGTGCTGGGGTTCCAGCGACTGGATTCGCCCTTGCACGTGCCCTGAGACACTTTTTTTTGGGGGGGGGGAGGGCTTTTGGGGTCCCACCCGGCGATGCTCAGGGGTTACTCCTGGCTCTGCACTCAGGAATTAACCCTGGCGTGCTCTGGGGACCACATGGGATGCCGGGGATTGAACCCAGGCCGGCTGCATGCAAGGCAAACGCCCTCCCCGCTGTGCAATCTTGCACGCTCCCCCACGCCCCCATCTCCCCGAGGCCTTTTTAGAGATGAGGAGAACCTCCGTGGCCGTGTTCTGCCTTCTGTCTGTCTCTTCTGTGCGTCCTGCGGGTACCAGAGTCCCTGTATTCCAGGAACCCCAGCCGCCAGGCCTGTCTCTGGCATGGCCACGAATCGCTCAGAAGGTCGAGAGCGCTGAAGCGACAGACAGATGGCTTTCTGGGTCCTGCGAATTGCCGGCCGTGTTGGGGAAACGGCCTGGAGACACCCAGACCCCCGCTGTGGGCTCGGAGAGGGTTCGGGCGGGCGGGCCGGGCAGCCCCCAGTCTCGAGGAAGCTGCCTGGTCTTTGAGCGACGAGATTGGGGCGGAGACCGGGGTTGTGGGGGCGCCCACGGGGTAAGTCCCATAAATGACGGGGGTCTGGGGGGCGGTTGCCGATACCCCTCTCAGAGTGTGAAGTCCCGAACAAAAGAAGCCAGGCCGCCCCCGCGCCCGCGCGCCGCGCCCGGTGGCTCCAGTTGTGTGTAAATATTAGAAAGCAGCGGGGGCCGCATTCCAAGAATCACTTGAGCGGCGCCATGAAGACAAGTGTCCTTACTGGGACTGTCGTCGTGCTCCCGGCCCCCGCTGTTTCTAATCTGTGCGCGCAGCCGTGAAGGAACCGGACTGACATTTACAGGCACAGCGGGGACACGCCGGCGAGGGGATGCTGGGCACTCGGGCCTCCGACTCGGAGTGGCCACCGCGCGAGGGGACGCCGGGAGAGCCGGGCGCCTGCGCCCGCCTTGAGGAGGGTGTCCGCGGTGCAGAGAGGGGCCACTCGCTGTGCTGCCGCCCGAGGCCCCCGGGGGTCCCCTCCGGACCCTGGTCTCGCTCTGCGTCTCGTCCGAGACGTTCCCTGGAGGCAGAGGGTACTGCGCTGGCCTGTCTCTGCGCCCCCATCCGGCTGGAGGGGCCGTCCCTCTGTCCCTCCGTCCCTCCGTCGCTCCAGCTCGCAGCTGTCGGCTGTGAATGCAGATAAACTTCCCCGGGCACCCGCCAGCCCCCGAGACGGTGCAGGAGGGTCAGTTGCTTCCTGCCGGGGTTCGACAGACTCAGCTCCCTGTTCGGTCCCAGCGAGCTGCCAGATTTGTCGGCCATAACACCAGTAATACAATTAGGGTTGCTGCACATCGTCTGGCTGACTTCTCCGTTAAGAGTCTCTCTCCCCCTGGGAGTAAGACCAGACAGACTGTCATTTGCTATTACTAATTCCGCTTAGCATTATCGCTGGAGCCCGCGCGCGCTTTCCCTCTCTCCCCCACCCCCTCTCTCGCCCTCTTTTTCTTTTTTTTTTTTTTGTAATTAGCTATCTTAGTTGGCTCTTAAATTTTAATAGCCAATTGAAGCTACGTTTTAGCCAAGTTCCATATCTAAATTGCGTTCAGTCCATTAACAAAGTTGGTTAAAAGGCTATTACAGCGAAAGCCAGTAGCGGGTGGATGGCGTCTGCACGCCGCAGCCGGCCCTGCCCGCGTGGCCCGCGTCCTCGGAAGAGGCGTCCTCGCCAGCAGAGTCCCTCGGAACTTGCGAGGGCTGGGCGAGACGCGGCCAGGAGAGCCGGGAGACGGGTCCGGAGGCCCCCAGACGGACGCGCTGGGCTCTGCCCGTGGCCCTTTGTCCTCCGGGAGGGGCCCTCCCGGGGAGGGGGAGGAAACGGACCTGGAATCTTCCCACCGAACATTGACGGCTTTGAAAGCTGAATAATTGAAACGCTGTCTTTCTCGATTTCAGCTGATCAGAATTATTAGCAAAACCATCTGAGGCGCCTTCTGGTGAATTGTAGTCTTGCTGGGTTGAGTTTGTAAAACATTCTGCCAGACATTTCACAAAAAAAAAAAAAGAAAAAAAAAAGCCTTGTAGGCCAGCCAGCGCGGAGGCTCACTCGCCTGATGGATGTCCCGTTGTATTTTTATTTCATGCTGTTTTTTTTTTTTTTTTTTTGCTTTTTGGGTCACACCCGGCAATGCACAGAGGTCATTCCTGGCTCATGCACTCAGGAATTACCCTGACGGTGCTCAGGGGGCCATATGGGATGCTGGGATTCGAACCCGGGTTGGCCGCATGCAAGGCAAACGCCCTAACCACTGTGCTATCGCTCCAGCCCCTATGCTGTTTTTTGGGGGGTGACAGTATTTTAAAATTCCGAGCACCATTGCTAACCCTGACACCCCGACCTTTGCCTGCGGTTCCCCGATCTCCCCGTCTCTCGACACCCCCCCGCCCCCCACGTCACGGCCGTCACCGTCCGTCTGCCTCCGTTTGCAGAGACCCTCCATCTCACCGATGCTCCTGCTTCGTGTGCGGCTGTCAGGCCCGCCGGTCCCACCTGACTCGGACCCGGGAAGCAGGGCCGGTGCCTTGGTGGTCGCTCCCCCACCCCCACATGGCCACACACCCTGTGTGACCGCAATGCCGTCTCCACGGCAAAAATGCGACCCCTCCCTCCGCCACCGCCCTGCAAACGGGGCCCTTTCTGTCCCCCCACCTGGTGGTTGGAGCCGCCGCCGGGCCCCTCTGAGAGCCGTTGGTGGGCTCGGACCCTTGGCGTTTCCCGGAGTGTGGAGTTTGTCTCCCGGCCCCTCTCACCCCGCAGAGCTGCTCTCCCTGCAGACCCAGTGGCGCCTGTGCCGGCCTCCGGGCACGCGAGGGTCCCCTGGCTGGGCACGCACACAGGAAGCCCCTACCCGACCCGGGCCTCCCTCTCCCGTACCCGGTGCCAGAGCCGGCCCTTCCGTGCGGCCCCAGGCCAGGCTGCCGTGTTGCTCTTTGCCAGAGATGCTGGAGGAGTCTCAGAGGCCGCTTCCTCCTGTGCTCGCCCGGGGCAGGACAACAGCCCCGGCCTGGGGCTGCTGAGAAGCCGCGGGGATCCACGGCTCGTGGGGGTCTTGGCGTCACGGAGCCTGACTCCTCGGAAGGACCCCGGCTCCTTCCCCAGGCCCGGCCGCCAAGCCCCGTCCTGGCGGAGGACACTCCCCGGGGGGACGTCCCAAGAGTCGAGCCAGGACAGCCCAGAGGGTCCGTTTCTGCCGAACAGGGACGCTGCCGCCCCACCCCCCACCGCCGTCTAGGGGCCGTCCGGAGTTGGTTCCCCTGTGAAGCGAGAGTTTTCGGGTCGAGGCTCCTTCTTGGCACCGACCCGGCCCGTTATCCCGGGACGCTGCTTCCTCTGCGAGTCACACCCGCCTGTGAGTCCAGTTCCGGGTTTCCAGCGGCGTTCTGCCCGCCCGCTTGCCCGCCCTTTGGTGGCCCCGTGTGTGACTAGCGTGGACAGATGCAGGCTGGCTTCGTGTGGCATGGCGACTCCCCGCCCTAGTTGGTTCGGGCGGCGGGAACCTTTTACCTTCGTTAATTTTGGGATCGGCTTCTTTCTGCCTGCCAGGCGTTTGCTGAGGCAGACGTGGCATGAGAGCCGCAGAGTTTGATGAGGGGGCGCCTGGCATGTCCCCGTGTGCCGAGTCTCCTGCCTGTGACCAGGGCACCTCCCCGGCACACTGTGCACTCGGCGTGTGGGTGCTGAGCTGCCTTTGTTAGTGGAGACGCAAGAATCCCATTTGTCGCCTTACAGACACGCAGTTGAGTTTTGTGTGTTGGTTGTGAGTCTTGTGAGATTGCTGAACCGGGTTTTATTTGGGGGTGGGGGTTGGGGGCCACACTCAGCAGTGCTCGGACTTTACTCCTGGCTCTGTGCTCAGGACTCGCCTTGGTGGGCCTGGGTGGCCGTCTGGAGTGCCCGGGATTGAGCCCGGGTGGGCCGTGTGCCTGGCAGGTGCCCTCCCTGCTGTCCTGTTGCCCCAGCCCCGAGTTCAGACTGTTCTTCAGCACCAGCCACTGTCACCGTGAGGAAGTTGGGTGCACCCCAGTCTCCCTTTCTCCCCGAGGCTCTCGGGAGCCTGATGTGTCGTGTCTGGGTGTGGCTCCGTGTGGGGGCCGGGACCTGCCCTGCCGACTAGTGAAACCTGATGAGCCTCCAGCCCCGTCTCCGCCCCGGAGCCCCTAAATACCAGCAGACTTGAAGGCTCCATGCTTTTCTTTAATTATTATTTTTAAAATTTATTTATTGAGGGGCTGGAGTGATAGCACAGCAGGTAGGGCATTTGCCTTGCACATGGCCGAACCGGGTTTGTTTCCCAGCATCCCATAGGGTCCCCTGAGCACCGCCAGGGGTAATTCCTGAGTACAGAGCCAGGAGTGACCCCTGTGCATCGCCAGGTGTGACCCAAAAAGAAAAAAAATAATTATTTATTGAATCACTGTAAGAATAGTTACAAGGCTTTCGTGTTTAAGTCTCTGTCATACAATGATCAAACGCCCGTCCCTTCACCGGTGCACATTTCCCACCACCACCAACCCCAGCATACCCCCTCCCAACCCTCCCCCTGCCTGTGTGGCAGATAATTTCCACATTACTCTCTCTGCTTTGGTCACATTCAGTATTTCATCACCAGTCCCCCCATTATTATTTGGGATTTTCCCCCAACACTCAGACCTGCCGAAGAGGCAACAGTGGACAGTGTGTTTCCTATCGCTGGTCAGGAATCTCGCGGCCACGGGATCTTGGAATTCTAAACTTCTGATAATTCGGGTCTGGAGAGATTTCTGCCAAGAGCCGGTCGGTTCTGAGATTCGTTTGTGTGTCTCAGGATCATGGCTGTTAAGGAGCTTAATAAGTAGCCGGGGCCGTTGGTGGGCGTCATCTCAGGGGGAAGGAGGGGGAGAGGGACCGGCTCCTCCCCTGTCCCGTGTGTCGTCACTGCTGGCCCGTACCTGGGTTTTCCAATGAGTTCTGGAAGATGGTGGCCACAGGCGGAGGGACGGCACCTGCTCCTGCCTGGGGTGGCCCGGCCAAGATGGCCTAATGCAAGGTCCGGAGGCATTTCTGCCAAGAGCCACTCGGTTCCGAGACTTGTTTGTGTGTCTCTGAAGTTTCCGTTCTTGCAGCCCTTATCTGGGGGGCGGGGCCAGGGAAGACCCCCTGGAGTGATGCCAGATGGGGACCCGCCCAGGAGACTGAGGTTGACGATGTCTCCTCCCAGCAGGTGGGTGCTGCCGGGGGGGGGGGGGCACAGGGAGAACCCAGCTGATAGCCCAGAGCCAGGAGAAAGCCCCGAGGGAGTTGCAGGCGGGGCGGGGGTGGCGGTCCCACGGGGAGGGCCGAGGGCAGCCCCGTGCATGTGTGTGCCGGTTCCTTTATCCACCCTCCGTCCCGGACACGCGGCAGTTTCCCGTGTCGCCTTGTGAACAGAGCTGCGGTGAAGGCCGGTGTGAGTGTCTTTTTTTGGACCCTCAGGGTCGATGCCAGGAAGGAGAACCTTTAGGTGGCATGGAAGCCGATTTCCTCGGCTTTTGAGAAATGAAGTGTCCACACTGTTTTCCCGGAGCGCCGTTGCCCTTCCCTCCCGCGTGAAGGAGGGACCTGTTTGCCTGCCTCCTCTCCGACACTGGTCGGCGGGCTCTTGGCATGGGGCGAGATCGAGATCCGCCAATCTCCGTGTTTGTGGTGGGACACATCCGGTGATGCTCGGGGCTGACTCCTGGCTCTGTGCTCTAGAAGTTACTCCTGGCAGGTTTGGGGACGCTGTGGGATGCCGGGCGTTGGACCTGGGCCGGCCGTGTGCAAAGCAAACACCTCGCCCTGTACTGTCGCCCTGGCCCTTGCCAAGCTCTTACAGTGAGGGGAAGCTCAGTTCTGGGAGTGTGACCCCCAGGGGGTCAGGGGGCGTGGACAGGGGACCAGGCAGGAGGGGGCAGAGGTGTGGGCGGGGCCTTCTGGGATGGCCAGGTGGGGGCCGGCGTCTCCCCCGCTCTGCGCCCAGCAGACTCGCCCTGGGGCCCCGTCCGTGTGCCCAGAGGCACGTTCCTGCAGGGACAGATGCAGGAAGCGGGTGGCGGAGACAGAGGCCCTGCGGCTGGACGGAGCTCGGGGCTGAGCACTGGGAGCAGAGTTTAGCCTGGGCAGCTGGGGAGATGGTCAGAGGTGGCGTCTTACGTGGCAGTGGAGCAGGCCTGGTCAGGGGCACGGGCAGGGCGGGGCCGGTCTCTGCGAGGTGCACCGCCGGGGGACCTGACGACGGTGACGGGGCCCGGAGCCACCAGGACCCAATCATGGCTCAGGCTCAGACGCGTCCCGAGTCGCACGCAGGTGCCTCTGGTGGCACTTGCCTGGGCTGCGTTGCCAGGTGAGACGGAGTCTCGTGGCACCGTGGCTCCTTCCCACAGCCTCTGGTGGCCTCGAGGGGCAGTGAACTCGGGGCCCCGCCCTCCGGGTCGCTGCCTCGCCTCGGGGGGGAGACCCCAGCGGGGGCCCCTGTGAGCTGGTGCGGAGACGGGGGTCAGGGGACAGTTGCCGGGAGGCCCTGGGGTGCCCCCAGCCCCCTGCGCCTGTGGCTCGGGCCACAGAGCCAGGCTCCGCTAGGGACACACGTGGGAGGGAGGGGCTGGGGACGCCCCGTGGGTGCGCCAGGCCTCGTGCCCTGCTGTGCCGGCTTCCGGGGCGCAGACGCTGCCTCCAGGACGGACGTCCAGCCGCCGGCCGGAAGAGGCGCTCAGGGTCGCCCCCGCCGGCCAACACCCGGCCACACCCAGCTGCCGGGGTCAGGGTCGGGGGGCTCTCTGAGGGCCACTGTGGGGGGGTGAGGGCACCCGCTGTGCGCCCCGTCCTCACGCCCGCCCTGCACAGCCTGAGTGCTCGGTCTGAGTGCTCGGCCCGTTGGCCCCGCCCAGCCCTGCCCTGCTCTGCACTGGCAGGAGGCGCCCAAGCACCCCTCTCATCCTGCACCCCCACGCGGGTGCCAGGCAGGTGTTGGCGGGCGGCCGGGTGGGCCCGTGGCAAGAGCCGAGGCTGCAGACCCACGGGGCCCCCCAGCTCTGCTCCTGCGCACCAGGCCGGCCGTTCCTGGGCACCGGCGAGCCGCTGCCTGGCTGTGTCCCCACCAGGGGCTGCTGCCTGGCCCGGCGGCTGGGGGGCTGGGGTCTGGCCAGGCCCGGCCCTGGGGGGGGTCTGGTCACAGCCTCCACTTGCCTTTTCCTTTCCTCAAACCCTTTCCCGGAGGCAGCTGCTCTCCCATTCAGTGCTCAGCACCGACTCCGGCTCCGCTGACCTCATGGGGGCCCCGTGGGGTCACAGGGCGCAGGGCCAGACCTTGCCCCCTGCCCCTCTCCGGCCCCGCCTCCCGAAGCCGGACCTGGGGGGATGCGGCCAGTGGGCCAGATGCTCAGAGCTTGGGCCCAGCGGTGCTGGGGTCACCGGGGACCCCTGGTGGGCGGTGCCTGGGGGTGGGGGGAGTGAACTCAGGGCCTCGGACCTGCAGATCATGAGTCGCGACCCCTGACCTCCACGTGCAGGCCATGACCCTCGGCCCCTGATCTCCCCACCCTCTCACCCCCGCTGAAGAAATGGGATGTCGGGGGCAAAGAGCGTTCTCGCGCCTCCTGCTGGGGTCAGCGCAGGGGCAGGGACCACCTGGGGGAGCCCACCACGCCCCATCACGGGGGGCCTGTGCCCCTCGTCCCTTAGGCCTGGGCACTGGGCAGCTGAGGTCCTGGTGACCCCCTCTCTGCGGCCGCGTGGCTGCTGTCTCTGTCAGCCTCTCTGGCCTTGCTTCCCCGGCACTGTGGGCGTGTACACACATGTACACGCATGTACACGCATGCACGTGTGTGGCAGTGTGCTGGCCAGTCATGGCCGTGGCCCCCAGCCGCTCTCCCTCCCCCCCTTATTGCAAACAGGGCTGCTCGGGGCGTCTTCTGACGGCAGCCCACCGCCCGGCCCCACGCCCACCCCCACCCCCAAGCCTGCGCCTGACCCTTGGCGGGCACGACACGATTGGTCTTATATCGCGTTACAACTGAGTATGGCTAATGGCTTTATCAAAGCAATAGTTCAGTGAGAGAATCTGTGGAAATGGTCACAGCTCACGCTGGGGCCATTAGAGTCACGGGGGCTCGCGGAGCCGCGTCTCGCCTGGTCGAGCCGTCTCTGCTGCCGTTTGTGCCCGCTGGGCTTAGTGGGCGTCCGTGGCGTGTCCCCGCGAGTTGGCTGCCCTCCGCTGGGCGCTCGGGTCGTGGGGTTCGACTCTAGGGACTCCAGGCGCTGTGGAACTGAGCTGAGGGCTCGACGGGTGGGGGCTGGGGCTTCGGGAAGTCCAGGGAGATGGGGGGGGGGTTCCCCACTGGAGCACTGGAGCACTGTCATCCCGATGCTCATCGATTTGCTCGAGCGGGCACCAGTAACGTCTCCATTGTGAGACTTGTTGTTACTGTTTCTGGCATATCGAATATGCCACGGGAGCTTGCCAGGCTCTGCCGTGCGGGCGGGATACTCTCGGTAACTTGGGGGGCTCTCCGAGAGGGGTGGAGGAATCGAACCCAGGTTGGCCGCGTGCAAGGCAAACGCCCTCCCCGCTGTGCCAGCCCACCCCACCCCCCAGAAAAACCCGAGTTTCAGCCTGAAAACTGGCGTACCTGGGACTTTTGTGGGTTTAGCGTCTGCAGAGACGAGTCGGGGAGCACTGGAGTTGGGCTGGGGGCGTGGGGGCAGCTGCGGGGGGCACAGTGGGGCGGGGCTCAGGCCCACTCCCCTCCCGAGGGCGCCCAGAGTGTTCCACAGGAGACCCGAACACCTGCCGCCCTTCAGGCCCGGCTCCCTTGGCGTCTGAGACTGCGGGTCGGGACCGCTCGGCTGCTGAGTTTGCAGGGGGGCGGGGGGCGTGTCCCAGCCGCTCTTTCCCACCGGCCTTTCCCCAGAGCCTCGCCCCTCCCGCCCCTCCCTCATCCATGTCTCGGGCAGGCAGTCGGAGTCCCCTGACCCGTGTGTTCTTGCTGTGCCTGCGCTTCCTGGGAGCGCGGCGTGGACTCCGGGCACCGGTGCGTGACCAGGCCCCACGGGGGGACGGAGCTTGAGGTTGTCGCTTGTCACTCAGGAAAAGCACCAGGGAACGGGACCGTCCCCTCCGGTCCGACAGACTCAGGCCGTGGCCCTTGCAGAGACCACGCTTGTCCTTTACTTGGGCCCCGGGCCTCTGGGTTTGCGCCCCCAGGGCCTGCTCCCAGAGCCGCCAGCCTCCTGGGGTCCTGCCTGCCTCGCTCTGTTCGCTCGCTCAGCTCCTGTTCGCTCGCTCGCTCTCCGAACAGCTCAGATTGTTCAGAAGTGCCGCGACATTAGCTGTGGACCTCGTCTCCAATACCCAAGTGTCAAGGATATACTAGGTGCTCAATAAACGGTGTTTTCCTCGGGAAGTTGTTATGATTTTAAACCAGAATCGTTTCCAAGCCACTTGCCCTTGGAATAACGAGGCGTCTCGGCAGAGTGGGCGTTCCCGCGAGGTCAAGCCCCAGCCGCACACAGCGGCAGGGTCTTCAAAACCAAACAAGAGGCGCAAGTGAACAAAGTGTGATTCATACAAACCCCACACGGCGTGTCTTGTCGCACAGAAAGGCGGAAATATAATACCTCTAAAATCCTCCTAGCGAAGGTTCAAGGACAAGAGTTTAACGTGTAAAAAACAGAAATAATTAGCCACGTCCTCTGAACTGAGTGCAAGAGCCTTTCTAGATGCTTCCATGCTCTTCTTAGAGGGGGCTTTCTGTGTCACAGGGGTGGCGGCAAGCACGGCCGGGTGTTCCCTTGGCCCCTGGGTGCCGGGTGCGGGGACACCCTCCGTGGCTCCCGCCAGGCCCCCCTGTCCCCCCCCCCCACGCATCTACCCGGCGGCTCGAGGCAGTTTTCCGGCATGAGCTGGCTCAGGACACGCTCGCCCACACCGTTCCGGCCTCTCTCCCACCCACCTGCGCGTGGCATTTGGGAAGTGAACTTTTCTCGTGAGTGACGGGGTCAGGCCGCCCGCCAGCTCCCGGGCAGCCGGCCTCGGGATCAGGCCCTGTGGACCCCACTCGGGCACCTCAATCTGTGGTTCCCAGCCCAGAAATGCCAGCCCCCCCTCCCCCCCGCCGCCGGGACCCGGGCTCAGGCTGTCAGCAGATCCAGGCTGCCGTGCCTCGCCGGGGCGCTGGTGCTGGCTGGGGGGTGGCGGGGAGCCCCCCAGCCCCACCGCACATGAAGTCGGGAAGGAGGACCTTGGGATGACAGCCCCCTGGTGCCCATCCTCGCTGGGGGTTCGGCGTTGGACCCCCCAAAAGGCACTACCTTCCTCCCCCCCTCGGGTGCAGCTCTCCACGCCGTGTGACCGTCAGAGTGGGCGGGGCCTGTCCAGTCACTGCTCCCAGGACCCAGCCAGGGAATCCAAGACTGCCCGCAGGTTCCGAGGAGGGGGAGGATGGACGCGCGTTTGCACGGGAAGGAAGGAGGAGAGTGGACGTGCGTTCAGACGGGGAGGAGGAGAGTGGACGCGCGTTCAGACAGGGAGGAGAGTGGACACGCGTTCAGACGGGGAGGAAGGAGGAGAGTGGACGCGAGTTCAGATGGGGAGGAGGAGAGTGGACGCGTGTTCAGATGGGGAGGAGGAGAGTGGACGCGTGTTCAGACGGGGAGGAGGAGAGTGGACGCGTGTTCAGACGGGGAGGAGGAGAGTGGACACGTGTTCAGACAGGGAGGAAGGGGTGGACGCGCGTTCAGACGGAAAGCAGAGGATGGACGTGTCCCGACGAGAGCGGACAGGTGGGTGAAGGCCCCACGAAGGAGGCGGGGAGCAGGCTCAGATGGACGCTGCTGTTCCCTGGCCCCTGGGCACTAGGAGTGGCCTAGTGGTGGCCAGAGGGGCGGGCACAGCACAGGAGGGACACGTGTCCGTCGTAGGTTTCCTCCAAGACCCCATCAGCCTCCAAGGGGCCAAAGCCCGGGACAAGCAGGTGGGACTGGGGGAGGGTCGGAGCTGCAACGGGCCCCCAGGAGACTCCGGGGGCTGAGGGGAAAGGGGATCCCGATGGCGGTTGGGGGCCCGACAAGCCCTGAGCGTCCCTGCTGGGGGCGCAGGGCATGTCATGGCGGTCCCCTACGGCAGGGAAGGGGTGTCAGATACCCCAGAGCTAGGCCGCCTCGCCCCGCCCCCTCGGTGAGTGCAGGAGCCTTCCTCCTGCCCCGCCCGGTCTGTCGTGTGGACTCTGCTGCTGTGTCAATGTTTGCTTTTTAATCACACGCTCACACTCACACTCACACACATGCACACACATGCACGGAGCCTTGAGGAGGCAGGAGTGGTCTCCTGTGTCTGTGCTTGACGCGGGGTAGATGGTTAATAGAATGTTCTCCAAGGGTCCACCCAGCCCCCCGACCCCCACTCCCCTCTCTTTGTCGCTTGCCGTAAAGTCGCCTGTGGGCGACTCTCCGCTGTCTCCCGGGCTGGGGGAGGCTTGTGTCGCTGGGGTCCTGGTGCCTGCCGGGGGCTGTTGGCGCCCAGGCCCCGGAGAGCTGCTCCCACCTGAACCGCCCAGACCCGGGCGCCGTCCCGGCCCTGCCGGAAGTGCAGCCTCCACCCGAGCGCGATCGCGACCAGGCGCCCCTGCGAGCGGGTCCTGAGCAGCCCGTGCCGGGGGAGGAAGAGGGGAGAGACGGGCCGGCCCTCGTGAGCACCAGGAACAGCCTCGTCGCAATTAGCTGCGTTTCCGTCTCCTCGCGCCCCTCTGAGTGCGGCCGAGGGGGCGCGTGGGCCCGGCAGGGCAGCCGGCGGCACTCCTGCCTCTGATGTCCCCAGTTACGCCCTGACGCTAATCACTGATCAAGGACGGGGCTGAGGAACGTGTTTCCCCCCGGCCCGGAGCCCGGTGATCGCGGGGGAGGAGACGTCCGCGCAGTCCGTGGATTCCCGGTGATTGAGGGGGCACGAGGCAGGTCAGGCTCCTCCCAGCGCGGGTGGCGTGGGGGCTGGGGGCCGGGGGTCGCCCCTCAGGATGCCACCAGCCAGGGAGTGGGGACCGTGCCGGGCAGGGAGCACGGAGACCCCTGGCCGGGAGGGGAAGTGGGGAGAGAGCTTGTATGTCCGTCTTGCAGTGGGGGCGTGTCCAGCCCTCTGTGGGGGCCGCCCACTGGCCAGGGCCTTCGGGGGCCTCGGGGCCCCTCTGACGTCTCAGAACACAGAGGGCAGCCACGGATTCTCACTCCGCACCCAGCACGGGGGGTTATACTCCACCCCACCCCGTGGTGCCACGGGGCACATTTTGGGCCGTCGTAGGAGGTTCACAGGACGAGGCTTTGGGGCTGGCCCCACGCCAGCCAGTCCAGGAGAGCCGCCAGGGGCACTCGGGACACCCAGCCCCGAGTCCCGCCACGGGAATGAGGCCACGGGGTGCTCGCACCCTGGGGGGGGGGTGAGCTCGCACCCTGGGGGGGGGGGTGGCAGAGACGGTCGTGCTCCAGGGCGTTGGTTGCCTGCGGAACCTGCCAGACCCCGGCTAAACACTCACCCCGCGCCCGGCCACGAGCCGCCATCCGCGTGGGGCCCATGCCAGGCTGGCCCGTGGCGGCTCACACTGACCCCCTGGGGCCTGCTGCACCTGGCCGGTGGCCGGGGCGCGTCACAGCCGCTGTAGACGCCTCCGGGCCCCACGTCCTGGCGGTCGAGACTGTGGCTTCATCCATCCGGGACGCTCCATCCGGGCATCTGCTCGGTGCCGGTGCAGCCTGCAGGCCGGAGGGGAGCAGGGGAGAAGCAGGCGGCGCCGAGGAGCAGCGGAGAGGGGTGGGGGCTCGCACGGCGCAGCCGCCTGTGTGCTGGGGGGCTTCTGGGGTGAGCAGGGCCCGGCCCCTCCCTCGCCGGCAGCAGAGGGGCTGCAGTCTGCAGGGGTGTCGGAGACCCGTCCCCACCCCCCCTGCAGCCCCGGGCTGCTTTCCTGGAGTCGCTGCTGCGTGGGGCCGCCTCGAGCAAGGCCGTTTGCTTCGGACGCTGGGTCGCCCGCGCAGGCGGGCCGGGCCAGTGCGTGTCCGTGCGTTGCTGGCGTCCTTCCCTGCCATCTTCCCACATGGCTCCACGCCCTGTGACCCCAGAGCACCCGCCCCTGCCCCCGCCACGCTGTCCCTGGGGGTCCCGGCTGCTTCCAGACTGAGCCGGAATGTTCTGGGGAGGGGTCTGGAAGGAAGGTCGGGCCTGCAGGTGCCTCGGCGGGGGCACGAGGTGGGTTTGACGAAAACGCTCTCGGGGGTCAGACAGTTTGATCCCATGCGGTCCCGCCTCAGTGATGCGTGCGGCCCTGGAGCCGGATTGCAGGGCCAGGGCCGCACAACCTGGGTGCTGATGCTGAGTCAGAGTACTGGTGCTGAGTCAGTACTGAATCCAGAACCAGATCAGGGGCCTGGTTCTGGATCAGCGTACTGGTGCTGAGTCAGAGTACTGGTGCAGGGTTATAGTGCGGGTGCTGGCGCAGTCTCTGCAGGCGTCCTAGAGATGGGGGGGGCAGCGGGGGGCACCCGGAGGCATTTCCTGCCCGTCAGGGCCCCGAGACCTGAGAGCAGCTGCCCACGGGCGTCTGCCGCTTCTGGCGGCCCGAGCACTGGGGCGGGAGCCACACGGCCTGGGGAGGTGCCCCCGGCGGGGAGCTGGTGGGGCAGGGGCTCGTGCCTGCCCATCTGTTCTCGCCCCGCCAGGGCCGTGCTGCTGGCCACCACGCACGTGGCCAGAACGGATGTTCTTCCGGGAGGGTGGCCGTGGGCACGGCGGCCTGAGCTACCGGGTGCTCTGTGGCTGAGTTCTGAGCTGCGCCTGAGGTTTGGGCCCCCGAGCTGGCCACCCCGCAGAGGCCTGTCCCCTCAGGCTCCCCACGGGCTCGGCTCAGCCCGAGGACCGGCCCCGCCCCCGCCGTGCTGTGCCTCTCCTGTGCCCGCGGCCGCCTCTCCACGAGCGGGTGTGGGAGGGCCTGTCCGCGCTCTCCTTAGAGGACGGGGGTCACAGAGGGGGAGGCACAGTGATGGGGAACGCAGGGCTGGGAGCGTCGCCCGTAGCGGCCACACACTGGGGGCAGAAGCAGAGCAGCCGCAGGCAGAGGGGACAGGCCGGGTCGGGCTCGCGGTGTTTGGGAACCTGACAGACAGGCCCAGGGAGGGGAAGGAAACTGGGCAGCGGCTTTGGGGGTGGGCGGGGCCAGGGAAGCTGATGGCGGCTGTGAGCACCCCGGGGAGGGCCCGTCAGAAAGGGCCACTCACGGGGGCGTGGCTATTGGCAGCGAGGCTTTATTGGGGGGAGGGGGCTGGGGGCCTCATCAGGTCTTGCTCAGGGCTACCTCTTGTGCCAAGCGCCCAGCAGTCGGGGACAGCCACTTCTGACCTTCCCACTAAAGCCACTTCTGACCTTCCCACTAAAGCCACTTCTGACCTTCCCACTAAAGCGAGCCGCTGTAGTGAGGTCAGAGCAAAGGGAGAGGGAAGTGTGCCCGTTTCTGTCCAGAGGAGAATTAAGCCAATTATAAGGACGTCGAGGTGCCGTGCCACTCACGAAGTGCAGGTGTGTCGAGAGCACCGGAATGGGTCACGTGGCCCTTGAGTCTGGCTGGACTCTCCGTCTGGCCAGTCTCTGTCCCCGTGCGCTGAGCTTCCTTACCAAGGCCCGAGCCTTTGCCGCATGGCCAGCTTCCCGTCTCTCCTCGTGCTCGTCACCGCTGCCGTCTTGGTCGGTGCTCCCTCTGTCCTCCCAGAAAGCCTCCCGGACGCCTCTCCACTCTACAACCCCGGCCGCCACCCGCCCGTGTCCTGCTCTCGGCAGCCTTCGTTCTGCCCGCCCACTGCGCCGGATCTCTCCCGGCTCTCAGTGTTACCATCCCACTTGCTCTGATTGTTTTGGCCACACCTGGCGGCACTTGGGGAACCATATGGGATGCCGGGCGTAAACCAGAGTCGGCTGCGTGCAAGGCAAACGCTGTCCTGTGTCTCGGGCCCTCATGTTTCAGACAGCATCGGTCCCCTTCCCAACACACTCGTCCATTGCCGTCCTCCCTCGCTGATTGCACTGACCGGGGCAGGCGTGCCACTCCCGCTGACACCCTGGACGGCCGCACAGCCCAAGATCTTACATGCCCCTTGATTTCTCCACGCCCTGACCTCTCCATTACCTAGGGGCTCGCTACTTCCCGTCTTGCTTCTCTGTTAACTTTTTATACGTCCATCCAGTCATACCCATCTATCCATTCATTCATCCATCCACCCCATTCACTATTCATTCATTCATTCATCACATCAAATATATGTCATTCATCCATCTACCCCATCCACCATTCATCTGTCTGCCACCATCCGTCCACCATCTGTCCATCTGTCTCTCCACTAACCACCATCCACCATCCACCCACCAGCCCACTCATCCACTACCCACCACCCACCCATGTACCCAGTAAAATCCAACAGCATTTCTTCATGTGACTTGGGTAGGCACACAATGGGGTCAAAGCTATTCCCAACATCCCATGTGGAAAATCGAAGATAACAAAATAAAATAATAATATTTCCTATTTTGTGGCCTCCTGAGTTAATTCTTCATAATGGTTCCTCCCCACCTCTCCAGCAGATTGCATTTTTCTTGGGGTAAAAATACTAGTCACTTACATTTATTATAAATTACTTTTTTATGAATCACCATCAGATACACATTTTATTTTTAAATTTTTATTTATTAATTTGTCACTGTCATCCCATTGCTCATCGATTTGCTCCAGCGGGCACTAGTAACATCTCCATTTTGAGACTCGTTGTTACTGTTTTTGGCATATCGAATATTAATTTAAAATTTTTTCTTAACTGAATCACCGGGTGATACACATTTATTTTATTTTTTTTTTTATTGAATAAGTACTTTTAAAAGTTTCAAAAATACAGTTTGTACTGGGATCCATGTGAAATCTACTGTCTGGGTGCTTGTGAGCAAAGACATTTTTCCCCCCACTTGGTTCTGTTGAACCACCCAGGCCAGAAAACCCTCACAAGAATATTTGTGTAAAGCGCCAGGAAGATTGCTCCATAGCTGGAAGGCTGCCTCATGAGCAGGGCGAGAAGGCGGCTGGGGTAGAGAAGGGATCACGAAGGAAATGATGGTTGGAGGGATTGATCGGGATGGGAGATGTGTGCTGAAAGCAGATAAGGGACCAAACATCATGGCCTCTCAGTATCTGTATCGCAAACCATAGTGCCCCAAAGTAGAGAGGGAGTATGGGGGAAACTGTCTGCCATGGAGGCAGGGGGAGGGTGGGAAAGGGGGGTATACCCAGGTTATTGGTGGTGGGGAATGTGCACTGGTGGAGGGATGGGTGTTTGATCATTGTATGGCTAATACTCAAACATGAAAGCTTGTCACTATCTCACGGTGATTCAATAATAATAATAATAATAAAAGAATACTTGTGCAGGAGCTGGAGCAATAGCACAGTGGATAGGGATATGCCTTGCATGTAGCCGGCCCCACTTCGATCCCCGGCATCCCATACGGTCCTCCCGTGCCTGGCCAAGGAGTTAATTCCTGAGTGCAGAGCCAGAACTTACCCCAGAGCATCACCGGGTGTGACCCTCCAAAAGAAATAAGATCAAATAAAATTGGGATGTTAAAAAAAATTAAAGAATGTGAAGCCACATGGGGCTAGAGTGGTTTCATCCTGAAGCTGGGGTTCCCACTGGCCACTGGCATTTCAGGGGGCCATTGGACGGGACATTGGCATTTTATTTTATTTTATTTTTTTAACAGAAGAAGGTTTGGAACCTCGTCACTGATGTGCTTTAGCGCTGGAGGGGGCTGGGAGCTGTCAGAAGGATGCGTCTCCCTGGCTTCCCGCCCCCAGCCGCGTGCGTCCCCGGCTCTGGCATGCATGTGCTCATTACGGACACACGCCTTGTCATGTGTTATTTGCTGCTTAGTGACAATTTGTCACTGTCACCCTTGACATGTCACTCCTCGGCAGACGGGTTTGACTCGGATGCCAGGTCTGACACTGGGACAGAGGCTGTAGTAATCTGAATTGAAATAACGGGTCGAGACGGCTAATTTCAGTCTGACAGGATTCTAATGCCACGTAAAAAGAGAGAAGTGCTGTTGAAAAGGGGAGTGGGTTGGTTTTTTCCCCCCTTTTTTTTAAACGAAAGCTATTTCCCCCCTCCTGTTCTCTCTTGCTCGGTGTCTGAGTATTCAATTATTCTTAAGGATCATGCTTTTATTTTTGAAGGATTAAGTCTTGCGTTTTAATAACATGCATTTTCAATTAAGTGCACTAAGATCCATGGATATAACTATTACTTAAACCATAAGTAATGGCTGCATGTAAAAATTAGGAAACATTGTGCTTTAGATAAATTACATTCAAATTAGTTCTTATTATAAATGGGATGGAAAATGGATTTCTTTTTTTTTTTTTAGCTCTGGCTGGCCAAAGAGCCAACATTTGTATCTACTTCATTTGTTTAAATATATTTCGAGCCAGATTGAAATCCATACGGCCTGACATTAATTGAGCACTGCACATCCACATACTCAAGTTTCATAAACCACTGAAGAGTGAGTTTTACTGGCTCGAATTAGAAATACTCCAGCCCTCCTACATGAAAATAGTATTGTTTATGTAGTGATTCTTTAAGCCATCATTAAGTGGTATAAATCTTAATAAAATGCATCTACACAGGCCATATGCAGGAGGTGCCTGAGTTTTCAAGGAACTGTATTTTTTCCCCCCTGGAGAGATGATGACTCCCCCCGGCCCCCCCTTGGGAAGAAGATTCACGTGTCTGAGATTTTCTCGGGAGCTGCTGCTTCCCCTTTGCCCAGAGCCGAGAGGGAAGTGCGTCCTGGGGCCGTTTTCTCCCTCCCAAGGGAGTAGCCTTTGGGTGTTGGTCCTCACCCAGGGCTTGGCCCTGGCTGAGGGGCCGCTCACCAGTGACTGTCCTGTGGCGACAGCCCGGTCCCTCACCAAGGCGGAAGCATGGCCAGGGCGGGCAGCTCGGGGACTTGAGAAGTCCCGTGTCCCTCGGCCTCCGCAGCCTCCACCCCGGGGCGAGGCTCATCGCCCAGCCTCTGGGCCGGGGGTGCCCGGGAGAGTCGACGACGGACAGGGGCACTGCCACGCGAGGGGCGTCAGTCCGAGAGAGGAGGGCGGGCCAGAGCGGCCACAGTCACGGGCGGGATTTATCTATTTAAAAGGCACGTAGGCGGGGGATGATCCCCAAAGACAGGAGAAACAAGGGCCGGGACTGGTCCATGGTTGGGAACTGGCCACAAGGGGCGGGGGAGGGAGTTAGGGCAGAGAAGGGACCGCTGTGGCAGGGACAGTTGGACACGGTCACTCTGGCCGAGGACTGTGTGCTGCAAGGCGGGAAAGTGAGATGCCCTTTTAGTACCTGTATTGCAGACCATAGTGCCAAAAGGGAGGGAGAGAGACAGAGACAGACAGATAGAGACAGAGAGGAATAGAGGGAGAGAGAGGAATAGAGGGAGAGAGAGAGGGAAGAAGAGAGAGGGAGGGAGGAAGAAAGGGAGAGATGGAGGAAGAGAGAGGGAGAGATGGAAGGGGAGAGGGAGAGGGGGAGAGAGGAAGAGAGGGGAGAGGAAGAGAGGAAGAGGAAGGAGGGAGAGAGGGAGAGAGGAAGAGAGGGAAAGGGGGAGGGAGAGAGGGACAAAGAGGGAGAGAAAGAGGGAGAGAGGGAGAGAGGGGTCTGCCGTGGAGGCGGCTGCAGGGCGGGGCGGGGAGAGCCGGCAGGAGGAACCTGGGGAACATTGGCGGTGGCCAGTGTGCACTGGTGGAGCGAAGCTGTTAGAACCTTGTGTGAAACAACTTTGTAACCGTGTATCTCACAGTGTCTCAACTCCGCAAGTCCCGGAGAGGGAGCAGTAAAGGAGACGGAAGCTGGGGAGAGGTGAAGCGGGACAGAGGCTGGGGAGGGGAGGGCGCCTTGCCAGGGAAGTTGGCCCAGGCTTGGCGCCCAGGTGGGAAGGCTCAGGGGGGCTGGACCAGACTCGAGGCCAGGCGCTTGGATCATGCAGGGGCCAGGGAGACTGCAGGGGAGCAGAGAAGGGGGAAGCTGCTCACCCCTGCAGACCCCTGGTGCGAGGGCTCGGCCAACGCCGGGCTGGCCACTGGGGGTCCTCGAATCAGTGCCAGTGCAGGGCTAGGGGACTCGCCTGTCACTTGCACAACTCTCATGTAATGGGGTGTCACACCCGGCGATGCTCAGGGCTCACTCCTGGCTCTGCACTCAGGAATCACTCCTGGCGGTGCTCGGGGGACCATATGGGATGCTGGGAATCGAACCCGGGTCGGCCGCGTGCAAAGCAAACACCCTACTCTCTATGCTATGGCTCTGGCCCCCTCACTTTTTTTTCCTGATTGCACACATAGTTAAGAATAGTTTTACACAAACTGCTAAGAGGACCACTTTTCTTTTTTCTTTTTTTTTTTATTGGTGAATCACCGTGTGGGTACAGTTACAGATTTACATATTTTTGTGCTTGTGTTTCGGTCATACAACGCTCGAGAACCCATCCCTCCACCAGTGCCTGTTCTCCTCCACTGATGACCCCAGCATCCCTCCCACCCCCCGATCCCATCCTGCACCCACCCCCACCCGCCTTTGTGGCAGGGCATCCCTGTCTGTTCTCTCTCTTAAGAGGAGCACTTTTCCTATCGTCCAAACACTTCCCGGGAAGAGCCACGGCAGAGCCCAGCACAGCTAACTCCCAAACAGACGATCGCGGTTTGCTTCGAGTGTCCGGGCCAGACGGCCGGGACAAGGGGAAGAGTGAGTCCATCGCACATCACGGAATTGCAAACACTCCGAGGAACAGCAAGTAAAATTGAACCCAGGTCTCGGGGTCTATGTGTGGCACGGTGGGGCTGTGGCCAAGGGGCCGAGGTTCTGGAAGAGGCTGGAGACGTCTGCTCGGTGGCTGGACATATGTTCTGTCGGCCCTCGGCAGAGTAGCCTGGTGGTCGTCGCTCTCTCTCGTCCTCGTCCACGCTAGAGGGAGCGTCATGCTGTGCCCGGCGCTGAGCTACGCTGTGGGGGGCACCGGGTCTAATCCAGCCCCGGGAGCGTGTGGGTTGGTGGGGCCGAGGACGCAGCCCTGGGGCCAGTGAGTGTTCGTCAGAGATTTCCTGACGGGGACAGACCTGCAGTCAGCTGGGGGACGGAGGGCCCAGAGGGGTGGCCGCGAGGGACACACCTTCCAGCAGGGCCTTGGGGGGTCGAGGGCAAGGGGATGCCTCTGGACATCTGTTTGGGGGGGGGGTGTAGGGCACGCTCGGTGCAGGCCGAGCCCCTGCTGTGTGTGGTCCCCAAGAGGTGCTGGCCGTGAGCTGGGTCCAATCAGGGTTATGATTCTGGCTGCCCGGGATGTGAGACCAAGAAGTTCTGGGGTGGAGGGAGAAAGACCCCCCATGCCTGCTGGTAGAAACTCATCCTTATCTCCCCCCACCTGCGGGTCCGGCTGGTCGGTGCCTCTGAAGGTGGGCCTGTCTGCCAGGAAGCTTTCTTGGACCCCGGGCCCCTGTGCCCAGCCAACGGGGGACTCTGTGCCAGGGCCCAAGTGAGCTGGAAGGGGCAGGTGGCATCTTGGGGATAGAGTGATCCCTGGCCGCCCACTGCCCAGATGGTGGCCACGCGGGCCTTTTCCAGGCCGGGAGAGCCATGGCGTCATTCCCACTGGGCCTTCCCGGGAGCCGGGGGTTAATTGGGCAGCTCGGGAGATGGCGGCTGGGGCCTCCCTCAGCTCCCTGGTCCATTAGGCGGACTCTGGAGTCGAAATGGCCACTGGGCTCTCTGGAGAGGGGACGCATGGCGGGGACAGTAAGCTCCAATTAGCGGCGCGGCCCAAAGGGCCCAAGGTGTGAGCGCCAGCCCCGGGCCTCTCCCCGGGGGCCGCCCGCTGCCAGCCACGGCCAAAACAACACGGATCCTGGCTCGGAACATCCACCTCTGCCAGCCACGTCGTCAGCTGGAAGGCAAACACGCTTTCCGCCCTCGGGGACTGTGAGGGCAAGACTGACGCCATGACAAGGCGGCGCAAAGCAGCAAACTCAGCTCGGCCTCGGGTTCAGTTCCTGGGACGGAAACATTCAGTTTCCCAGCAATGAGACGACGTGTAACTGGCCAACCTGAACACACCGGGGAAGTTCCCGGGCCCAATACATGGGCCCAGTCAACCGCTGTACCCCAGTTAGAATGCCCCGGAAGTTACGGAAGGAACGAGCGGCCCATGTAGCCACAGAGCTGTACTGTGATCGGAAACGCCTGTTTAACTGTTGCCCGACCACGGTTGCCATAGTTCCTGCTGAACTTTGAAACTCTGACCCCTACGTAAACCGCTTGTGAGTCGGAGTCGGGGCCCTTGTCAAGACCCCACTGCGTTGATGAGACTCGGACCCCAGCTCGAGCTAGCGATAAAGCTCCTTTGCTTTTGCGTTACCGTGTGTGGACTTGGTGTCTCTGCCGCTGGGGATCTGAAATTCAGACCCAGCAAGATCAGGAGACGGGCCGCCCACCCTCTCCCAGGCGGTTTCTTCTCCAGCAGGAAGAGGCGGCAGGCGGGCCCCACCTCCCACATCTCTGGCCGGCCCGTGACACCACGGTTGCTGGTGTTGGCGTGAGGTGTGTCTCTTAGCCCTGGCTGTGCCATGGTGCCCGCTCTCTGAGCACCCCAGGAGCCCCGGGTCCAGGGTCAGCTCTGTGACCCTCCAGCAGGGAGGGTGACCTCTCACATACGACACATGTACATAGATTCATGCTCCTGCGTATCCACATGCACGCACACTCAACGGCATACATACATGTACCCCTCCACGGAGACACATTCACACGAAGACACGCATACTCATACATGCACCCTAGAATACATGCACCCTCGTGCACACAAGTTCACACACATTTCCAAAACTCCCACCCACATGCACACACCTACACACACACACACACACACACACACACACTGTCCCACACTCTCGCGCCTGTAGACACACACACACACACACCCACAGCCCACCCTGGCTGGGGCCGTGAGTCACCAGGGGCGTGTCAGGGCCTTGTCACCAGCCCTGTGTCACCGGGCCTTCGCTGTCACTTCCAGCACCTCCTGCAGCCCACGTTGATCCTGGACGGCCTCCAGCTGTGAGACTCGCTTAGGAGCGAATGTTCTAGAAAGTCAAGTCAGGAGAAGCATCAGCCAAGGGCACGTGAGCTTGTTGTCGGGGTCAGGCGCTCAGGACGGGGCACTGTGGCCGGGCACGCGGGGGCAGATGTGCGTCCAGCTGTGTGCCCTGGTTCTCCTGGAGGGAGTGGGGACTGTCGGCTGGTGCAGGGACAGCTGCCCGCACGCACCGATGCCCAGCTGGGCCCTTGGGACAGAGGCTGTGACCCCACGGAGCAGCCAGGCACTGGCCCAGACATGGCCTGAGGGCCCCCTGGCGGAGGGCACCGAGCTCAGTCATTCGGAAAGTAGTTCCCTGAGCTCCTCTGGGGGCCCCCAGCCCCCGACGCCACTGTCCACCATCACCGTGTCCTTCAGTGTGGACCCAGCCCACTTTTCTTGCTCCTCTGCTCCAGGTGGACTCGTGGCTTCCCCCGGTGCATGGGCTGGGCTGGGCGTGGGCCTCTGAGTTCCCTGCAGTGGCCCCGGGGCCTGGCCCACGCGGGGGCTTCCCTGTGCAGTGTCCCAGGAAGGAAGGAAGGAGCCGGCGGCTTCCTCGTGCCTGTCTGCATCCGTGATTCTCTCCCACCCCCCGCCCCCCGCCCCCCCCCAGGCCTGTGCCACCCCGGCTCCAGCTTCCCGCCTGCACCTCAGATTCCGCCCGACCCAGAGCTGGCGTCCCGGGTTCCGGTTCTGGCTGCTCTGCGACGCCTTCTGTAAGCCTCTTTCTCCCTGATTTCCAAACCAGGCAGCGGGGCGCCCTGAGCCCCCTGTCCATCCAGGCAGAGGGACGCCCTGAGCCCCGTGTCCATCCAGGCAGAGGGGCGCCCTGAGCCCCGTGTCCATCCAGGCATCGGGACGCCCTGAGCCCCCTGTCCATCCAGGCAGAGGGACGCCCTGAGCCCCCTGTCCATCCAGGCAGCGGGGCGCCCTGAGCCCCGTGTCCATCCAGGCAGCGGGATGCCCTGAACCCTGTGTCCATCCAGGCAGCGGGATGCCCTGAGCCCCGTGTCCATCCAGGCCTGGCCGTCTGTTCTGCGCGGGAACGCTCAGGTGGAGGGTCAGACTGGGCAGTGTGTTAAAGTCGGCTTTCCCAAGGGCAGAGGCCGCCCAGCTGCTCACGTGAGAGATTCCGAGGGAAGGCACGGGCCCCACGCCCGCCGGGACCAGCGCCTCCGCGTCCCCCTCATTCCCCCGCCAGCACCACCGCTGACCCCGGGCTCCAACGCCAGCGTCTCTCTGGGGCTCGGCCAGGATAATGGACAGTGACGCTGACCGCCACGTTCCGAAACGATGTTTAGTGATGCAGCAGAGAAAGAAATTAATTTCGTTCATTGACGAGCTTGTCAATTTGCTCATATTGACTTTTGAGTGCCCACGCCGCGGATGGCAGAGTTCATATGCTATAAAATACATCACTGCGAGCGTTGTCTCCCGCCGTGCCGGGTCTCCGGCTGCTGCGAGCTCCGAGTCTCAGACACATCAATCTGGAGGCGTGTAAGAGCGTGTCTGTTGCTCCTACGTGTGGTTCTCAGTGAAAGCAGGAGAGGCTGAGTTCCTGACTCTGCCCACCCTGTCTCCTCCATCCTGCTCGGATAGTTCTCCATCCGTTCCCCGTGCTAGCCCTGCAGGCCTGGTCTCGGCTTACATTATTATTATTATTATTATTATTATTATTATTATTATTATTATTATTATTATTTTGCTTTTTGGGTCACACCCAGCAATGCTCAGGGGTTCCTCCTGGCTCTGCACTCAGGAATGACTCCTGGCGGTGCAAGGGGGACCCTATGAGATGCCGGGGATGGAACCCGGGTCGGCCGTGTGCAAAGCAAACGCCCTATCTGCTGGACTATCTCTCCAGCTCTGGCTTGTATTATTCCCAGACAATTTATTTTTGTCCTTTTGTCTTTTGGTTTGAGGGGGTCACACACAGCAGTGCTCAGGGCTTACTCCTGACTCAGTGCTCCTAGGCCAGTTGTACCGAGGCCAGTACCTAGTCCCCGTGCTGTGTTCCCCTCTCCCTGCAGGATCACAGGTGTTTCCTGGGGGCGTTCCCTTGCGTGGGGCACCCCCTGCTACAGCCCCTTCCCTCCCTCGTCACTGTGTCTCCGGCCCCCAGCTCCGACGCCCCCCAGGCCTCTCTCCTGACATGATTGGAATTCGGGTCCAGGCTCCTGCTCATCTGTCCTTGGTTTCTCCCCGACGTGGGCCTGTGAGTTTGCGGGTCTCTCCCGAGGTCTGGTCTGTGCCTGGA
This sequence comes from Sorex araneus, assembly GCF_027595985.1. Classification (NCBI taxonomy): domain Eukaryota; kingdom Metazoa; phylum Chordata; class Mammalia; order Eulipotyphla; family Soricidae; genus Sorex; species Sorex araneus. Next base: position 5,471,594 of record NC_073304.1, on the reverse strand, counting down.
TGGGTCGGATAGACCCCCCGACTCCCTGCCTCGGACCCCGACTCTGAGCAGAGCCAGTGGGGCTGATGGAGGGACCCGCAGGTCTGCTCCACACCCCTCCCCGCCCCAGGCCCGTCCCCGCGCGTGGTCCCCCCTGTGTCACGCCCCTCGGCACACCTACGTGTCACCCAGGGCAGACCCTGCCACCCACAGGCCCCTCAGCCCTTCCTGTGCTCCTGGCTAAAGGGAATCATTTCCCTTCCCCAACTCCAGGGCCGTCAGTCTCGGGTCAGACCCTGGGAAGCCGACACATGCGGACCCCACCCCTCCGTTGCTGCCTCATCTGCTCCTGTGGTCTTCGTGTCTCTGGCAGCCCCGTTAAGACATTCAGAGTTCCAGGGGCTTGGGACCCTGTTAGGACACCCAGTGGCTCTTCCAGGGGCCTAAGACACCTAATGGCTGTTCCAACGGTCTGGGACTCAGTTAGGACACTCAGTGGCTAGTCCAGGGGACTGGGACCCATTAGGACACCCAGTGTTTATTTCAGGGGCCTGGGACCCTGTTAGGACACTCAGTGGTCATTCTAGCACCTTGGGACCCTGTTAGGACAGGACACTCAGTGATCATTCCAGCACCCTGGGACCCTGTTAGGACACTCAGTGGCCATTCCAGCGCCCCGGGACCCTGTTAGGGCACTCAGTGGCCATTCCAGTGCCCTGGGACCCTGTTAGGGCACTCAGTGGTCATTCCAGTGCCCTGGGACCCTGTTAGGACACTCAGTGGCTGTCCCAGGGGTCTGGGACCCGTTAGGATACTCAGTGGCCATTCTTCTGCTCGTGACAGCTCACATCCCTTTGCAGCGTCAAGTGTCCAAACCCTTCTAAGGGTGCACTTGTCCATGCAGAGTCAGCCCTGGAAGCCGGCACTTGCTGATGCAGCCAGCCCTCGGGGGGAAGGGGGTGCCCATCGTGTCTGTGGGGGATCCCAGTGCCCCTGTCACACCACAGGGCGGCATTCCAAGACCTTCGCTGGGAGCACGGCAGAGCAACCCAGGGAAAGAGGCAGGTCCCGAGATGCCCCCTAGGGCACGGGGAGGAGGGGTTGGGCCGTCGGGGTTCGGCCTCTGTCTCCACCTGTGAGGGAGGGGGCCTGTCTCCAGGGAGGGGTGGGCGCGGCCGTCAGCAGGGTGGGGCCTTTGGGCTATTTCTGCGCTCGCCTGCTCTGTGTGGTCACAGTCCCTGTCCCGGGAGCCCAGCCGGGCGTCTGAGAGCTGACACTGCCCCTTGGCAGACGGCCCTGACTCCTGGGTGAACCCCTCCATTTCCGGCAGGTCGTTCCTGGGAGAACCGTGTGGAGCAGGTGGGGGACTCGGGCCAGGTGGGCTGGATGCCGGGGTGCAGCCTCAGCCCACCCTCTCTCCGTTGGCGTCACGTTTCAACAACAAACGTGGATTCTTGCCCCACGGCCGGGCCGAGCTCAGGAGGCACCTCGGCCACGCCAGGCTTCCTGTGGGGAGTCAGCGCCCCCAGGGTCAGAGCCACCCGGGGCAAAGCCCCCGGGACTCCCGCCCGATAATGGGGGGATTACCGGCAGCCGCAGCCTGGGACCCGGGGCTCAGGGGACTCCCAAGAACCTCGCCTGCAATTAAACAGCTGCCCTGTCCCTCCGGCCCCGGGCTCGGTATCGGGGGGCCGCCCCCACCCCCACACTCACCGAGGGCGCCGGTACCCTTTTGTCTGTGCGGCCTCCTGCCAACGGGAATCGCCCTGGCACCTGGAAAAATTCTCCCAGTGCCGTCCGGGAAAATTGAACGGATTCCAGCCCACGTTGGCACCTGGGCCGCTAACAGGCGTGCAAAGTGTCGGGGAGGGAGGGAGCGCCTGCGGGCGTCCTTTCCACACACACAGAGAAGTGGACGGTAGCCCAGGTGGGCATCGAGGGCAGAGCCTCAGGTGGGGGACGCCCAGACGCCGAGCAGATGGCCGGGCTCTGTCCACGGCATGCCAAGGGCGGGCGGCTCGGGTTTCTGTCCGTGGTCCTGGACAGCCCACAGGCCCGGTCTCTGTCCATGGTCCTGAACAGCCGGCTCAGGGGCTCTTACTTTCTTCTGGCGGCTGGTGGCACGGACCCCGTGTGGCCAGGACTTTCTAGCTGGCAGATGGGCAGTGAAGGGAGATGGGAGACTGGACACAGGCCCTGGGGTGGCCGAGCCGTAGAAACGGAGGTGGAGCAATGCCGTTCCACATCACTGCACGGCCAAGAAGGCCCGTGCCCCCCCATGCCGTCTCTCTCCCAGCTTCCCCCCTTCTCCCGCACCCCCGAGATTGGGGGGTGTCACCATTGCCTGTTTCCCAGCCTGGGACCTCCCAGCAGCTACTCTCGTGGGCCCAGCTGACCTCTTGCCCAGCGCCCCCTGCATCCCGCCCCATCTCACACCACGCCTGGCCACGCGGGAGCATGCACCCCGGGCAGATCCGAGATGCAGAGCATGCGTGTGGGTTGGATAAGAGTCTCCCCAGCTCTCCCCCTGATGGGGCCTGGGAGCTTCCCCCCTGCACCCGCCCCCCCTGCCCGGGGGCACCGCCAGTGGCCGCCGTGCTGCCTGCCCCCCTCCCCCGCCCCCCCACACTGCGTCTCAGGCTCTGCAGAGGTCAGTCCTGTGTGTCACCGGTGACTCCGCCTGAGCTTACAGGCAGCCGAGGGCCCGACTCTGCAGCTCAGTCAGCTGGGCTTGTCCGGCCCCCTGGGGTCAGCGTGTCCCTGCCCTGGGTTCCGAGGCCGGTGAAAGCACGCCCTGTTGTCTGAGCCGCATGCTGGGACGCTCTGCTGGCTGGCGAGACCCACTGCCCACCCACGCACGGCCTCCACCGAGCTCTGAGCGCTCGGCCCCCCGCTCCGAGCCTCTTCCCTCCTTTGAGTCCCTCCAGACTCCTGTTTTGTTGGGATAGAACACAACCAGAGGTTCAGGACAGACTCCCGACTCTGTGCTCACAGCTCAGGGGACCATGAGGGGTGCTGGGGATTTGCCACAGCCAGCGGTTCAGAATAGACTCCCGGCTCTGTGCTCACAGCTCAGGGGACCATAAAGCGTGCTGGGGATTTGCCACAGTCAGAGGTTCAGGACAGACTCCCGGCTCTGTACTCCTAGTCAGGGGGCCAGAGGGGGTGTTGGGGGTCAAATCCAGGTTGGCTGCATGCAAGGCAAGCTCCCTATTGACTGTATTCTCTCTCCGCACACCCCCACCCCAGCAGACTCCGCCACGCACTGACTCAGATGTGTGGGTGCAGGGGGCTCTGTCCGGGTCTCGCGGACGCTCTGCCTGGGCCCACAGCTCTGGTTCCTGTGCTCTGATACTCTGTACTGCAGTTGGGGGACAGGGTGCCCCGGCTGCCTTGCTCTCTGTGACCTTTCCACGCCCGTGTTCAAACTGGGGGTGTCTTGTCTTCCTGAGCACTGCCCTGGGGCTTTGGTCGGGGTCCTGTCGGACCCGTGCATCACCTTGTCCCGTGAGCGGGCATTTCTGTAATGCAGGTCCTTCCGGCCCAGAGGCGCGGGGCGTCTCCCTGTGCGTTTGCATCCTCTGCTTTTCCCAGTGACGCCTCACGGCCTTCGGGCTCCCCCGTCCCCCCGCTGTTGAACGAGCTCTGTGAGGGGCCGGCGCCCGCTGACCAGGCCTGTGTGCACGGGCTCCTCGCCTTCGTTCCCACACGGGACCCCGCACCAGCCCCGAGGTGGCCGCCACCGTCCCGCTTTACGGAGGAAGATCCATGGCTGGGTCGAGGCTGAGACAGGGCGAGTCAGACCAGCCCGGGGCGGGCAGGTTCCGGGGTCCCGCCGTCCCTGCGGCCCGAGCCCCCCCATGGCCCACCTCTCGGGGACCTCGGGCGTGGATCCACCCTCGGTTCCTTTCTCTGCGGTCGCTCCCAGGGTGCTCTGAGGCAGCGCCACCCTATTCCCACCTGAGGCCATTAGCCCCGGCAGAGGTTAAAAACAAAGTGTTTGTGTCCACCCGCGTAATCGCACAGAAAATCAAACCCTCATTACCAGCCGCCTAATTATTTTGAAATCCAGCAGATGATCCTGTGGAACAATTAGCCAGCTGAGAAGCGCCCGCCCCACCTGCCCGGGGACGGGAGGGGAGGTAGACCTGGGGGGTGGGGGGGCACGGGGAGCAGGGAGGGAACGTGTCTACACTCGCGGGTCCCCACCACCCTTCTGGGGACTGTTTGGTCTCCAACAACGCCAGGCTGCCTTCGGGAGGCGTGCGGGTCCAGCTGGCTCCTGACGGTCTCCACTCACTTCCTGGGCATGAGCTGAGGGCAGATCTGCCCGCGGGGCTTCTAAGGGGGGATTATTTCATTTTATGTTTTTTGATCTGGGGTCACATGTAGAAGTGCTCAGGGATGTCTCCCGGCAGTGCTCGGAGGACCATATGGTCCGCCAGGGGTGGAACTCTGGGCGGCTGCCTTCAAGGAAGTTGCCCTACTCATTGTCCTGTTACTCTGCCCCCAAAGGAGGGTTTTGTTTTATTTATTTTTTAATTTCCATAGAAGTTTATTTTATTTTATTAAAAAAATTTTAAATGAATCACCGTGAGGTACAGTTACAGATTTACAAATTTTCGTGATTACGTTTCAGTCATACAATGATCGAGTACCCATCCCTCCACCAGTGTCCATTCTCCACCACCAATGTCCCCAGTATCCCTCCCGCCAGCCCCCATGCCATTCCCCCACCCCCACCCGCCTCTGTGACGGGCACATTCCCTCTTTCTCTCTCTCTCCTTTGGGGTTTGCAATATGGGTACTAATAGTCTACTTTCAGCACCATCTCCCATCCCGAGCGGGCCCTCCAAGCGTCCTTTACTTGGTGCTCCCTTCTCTATCCCAGCTGCCTTTCCCCCGGCATGTGAGGCCGGCTTCCAAGCCGTGGAGCCGTCCTCCTGGCCCTTGTCTCTGCCATCCTTGGGTGTTGGTCTCCCATTCTGTTCCTTTACATCCCGCAAATGCGTGCAGTCCTGTGTCTGTCCGTCTCTCTGACTCCTTTCACTCAGCATGGTGCTCTCCAAGGAGGGTTCTGAGTGGGAGCGCAGACGCCCCTGACTGCCAACGCTGCCTGAGGTGCCCTGTGGCCTCAGCACACACGGCAGGTGGGGAGCTGGGACAGCGCACAGGGGCCCTTGGCCAGATGCTGACCGCTGGCTGGCCCAGACCTCATCACTCGCATGGGGGGGGGAGTCTTGAGGCAACACCCCGCCCCGCCCCGGCCTGTCTGGAAGCTGCTGCTTGTTTACTTGGGGGCAGTAGAGAAGACCCCGGCAGTTCCCTCTGTAGGAGTGCGGGGTGACGGGGGTCCCCACTATCTATATGGTTTGGGGGCGATACCCAGAGGTGCTCAGGGCTGACTCCTGGCTCTGTGCTCAGGGAGCACTCCTGGCAGGCTCAAAGGACCACGTGTGGTAAGAGGGACTGGGCCGGGCTGGCCGTGTGCAAGGCAAGTGCCTCCCTACCACTCCAGCCCCCTGAGCCTTCTTTCTCCCTAGAGGTGCCCTGCCCCGAGCCAGGACACAGACTCTGGATCTAGAAAGTTCTGGAGAAGCCTCCGCTCGACCGCCAGCTGGCTGGATATTTTCTGACTGTATGTGCCTCAGGATCTGGTCCTCGCTCAAAAGGGCCTTCTCTCGCCCAGGGCAGCTACTCAGTGGCTGCAGGTAGGGGGCGCTGTTGCTGCTGCTGCAGCCAGTGTGTGTGTGTGCGTGTGTGTGTGCGTGCATGTGTGTGTGCGTGTGTGTGTGCGTGTGTGTGTGCGTGCATGTGTGTGTGCGTGTGTGTGTGCGTGTGTGTGTGCGTGCATGTGTGTGTGCGTGTGTGTGTGCGTGCATGTGTGTGTGCGTGTGTGTGCGTGTGTGTGTGCGTGCATGTGTGTGTGCGTGTGTGTGCGTGCATGTGTGTGTGCGTGTGTGTGCGTGTGTGTGTGCGTGCATGTGTGTGTGCGTGTGTGTGCGTGTGTGTGTGCGTGCATGTGTGTGTGCGTGTGTGCATGTGTGTGTGCGTGTGTGTGTGCGTGTGTGCGTGCATGTGTGTGTGCGTGTGTGTGTGCGTGATTTGTGTGTGCGTGTGTGTGTGCGTGAGTGTGTGCGCGAGTGTGTGTGCGTGTGTGTGTGCGTGTGTGTGCGTGTGTGTGCGCGCATGTGTGTGTGCGCGTGTGTGTGCGCGTGCATGTGTGTGTGCGTGTGTGTGTGCGCGAGTGCATGCGCATGTGTGTGCGTGCGCGCGTGTGTGTGTGCGCGTGCATGTGTGTGTGCGTGTGTGTGTGCGCATGCGCGTGTGTGTGCGAGTGCGTGTGTGCGTTGTGCGTGCGTGTGTGTGTGTGTGTGCGAGTGTGCGTGGCCCCTCGGCACAGTTCCTAGAGCAATGACTGACTGCAAGCGGGACTTTCGTGGCCACAGAGACACAGGCTGCCGTCTGCCCGTCATCACTCCGACTGGTCACGCCTGTCCCTCCCCTGTTCGTCAGGTCCCGTGTCGCTCTTTCCCAGAGGAGCACTGGCCGGCCTGTTTGTCTTTCACTTTGGCCAGGATGCTCCATCCTGTTAGGGTTGCTTTCTGTCTTGGTGAAGTAACATGGGTGGAATTGATCACAGAATTTTTTTTTTTTTGGTGGGGGCGCGGGTCACACCCGACGATGCTCACTCAGGTCCTACCTGGTGGCGTTGGTGGGACCCTCGGGGCTGAGAGGACTCCGGCTCGGGCCTGCTGTGTGCGAGCCCAACCCCCCACCCTTGTCCCGTCTCTGGTCCCCTTGAAAGGATTGTTTGACGGGTTAAAGGTCACCCGCGAGGCTCACCGCCGTGGCTGGCAGGTAGGAAAGAAACGAGGTGGCACCGTAACAGTCCAAGCCGTGTTGCCATCTGAGGCCGCCCTCAGCGCCCAGGGGCCTGTGTACCCGCCAGCCCCCTGAGTGAGGAAAGCAACCCAGCGCTGGTGGCCAGAGCTGATGACACGGGGCTCTGCTGGCAGGCGGCCCCACCCCTTCCTGCCCCCATGCTCCCTGGAGTCCCACCTAAACGTTTCTGGGGGCTGGAGAGACAGGGCAGCGGGGAGGACACCGGCCTTGCACGTAGCCGACCTGGGTTCGATCCCCGGCATCCCCTCGGCTCCCCCGAGCACCACCGGGAATGAGCCCTGAGCGCAGAGCCCGGCGTCAGCCCTGAGCATCACTGGCTGTGACCCTGAAACCAGGCAGAGGTCTCGGATGCAGAGTGGGGTGCAGTGGGGACGGTCAGGAGTGACCCTTGTCGGCCCTCTGTGGCCAGCACGGCGGGCCCAGCCCCGGCCCGGCCCCGGGCCCACTGGCAGAGGGAGGAGCCCGGGGCCGCAGAGGGCGCTGCCCCCGGAGCACTGTCTCGTCCTGCGTCTCCCTCTGCGGGGACCTGCCTGTCCCCTCTGGGCTCGTTCCTGGCTGTCAGCGGCTCTGGGCATGATCCCAGCCCCCGCGGCGGCCCCGCGGGGCAGGACGGTGGCGCGTGTGCCGGGCAGAGTGGCACCGTGCGAGATGTCACTCAGCCACTGCCCCGCGGGGGCCCGGCCGGGACAGGTGGTGCCTGCGGTCAGGGTCACGCGCCCAGTGGAGGCCCGCCCTGCCCAGCCCGGGGAGGCGCTGGCGTCGGGCAGCTTCCGGGGGTGTCGCTGTGCGGCTGACTCGGCCCCGGGCCCAACGGCCACACTGTGCCCCCCAGAGTCTGTTTCCTGCCGCCAGCATCGGGGCAGACGCCTGCAAGCGCCTGTTTCTCTCCATCTCTTCCTGTGTGGCCCGGGCCCCACGGGCGCCCTTCCCGGGCTGCCCCGGCCTCTCAGCACCCCGCCCTGCCCATCTGTCCTGCTCTCCCCCACCCCTCCCTCCTTCCCCCCTCCCCTCCCCTCCCCTTCCCTCCCCTCCCCGCCGCACAGAGCCCGCTGGGCCCAGCACCTGCTCTCGGCCCTTCCTTCCGGGGCTCCTTCCCCCTGGGAGGGGGGGACGTGCAGATGTCCCCATCTGAGGGGCGCCTGTGCCCCACCCGCAGACCCCAGAGCCTGGTCCTCCGGGGAGGACATAGCCTGCGGCAGGTGGGGGCCGTTCTGCCAGCAGAGAAACGTCTCCCCAGGCCCCGAGTCCCCAGACACCGAACCCTCAGGCTCCAGCCCCCCGCCCCGCCCCCACACACTCCAGGCTGGGGCAGAGGCTGGGGGTCTCTGAGGGATGCGCAGCAGGAGCCCAGCCCCTCGGGGGCGGGGGTAGCGTCAGAGGCTCCTCCAAGGTGCCCCCCCCAGCCACCCCCTCCTCTCTCTACCAGGGCAGAAGGTTCTGGACTGTTCTAGCGTCTGGTGCTCTGGGAGCCAGGCAGACACTGGACTTTCCAGCTGGGCACAGGCCTCGGGACACCCCCGTCCCAAGGGTGGCTGTGGGGGTCTGGGCGGGACCCGCCATGCGAAGGGATGAGGGGGCGCGTGCTGGGGTGGGGCGGGAGAGCGGCGCGTTCTTCTGGGGCCTCAGGGGGCTGGATCGGGGAGCAGGGCCAGGAGGAGCCCCCCGGGGAGTGAGGTGGGTGGTCCGGGGCAGCCGGGGGTGGGGGTGCCCCGGCACACACGGGGGAGCAGGGGTGTCAATGGGCAGCCCTTGGAAGTCAGGGCAGGGTTGGATTTGAGGGCGCAGACCCTCTGGCCACTGGGAAGGTGGACAAAGCCATGGCCGGGTGCTGGCCACGAGCGGCCACTGCGGAGACCGTGGGGGTTGGCCGGGCGGCCGCACGCGCGTGGCTGAGAGGATCAATCAGGCCCAGCCCGCCCAGACACGACGGGGGTAGGGGCGGAAGTAGCACTCAATTTGCTGTGCCTGGACGCTCTCAAAAGTCCTACCGATGAAAAAGTCACTTTATCAATCAAGTGGAGACTTTCGTGTGTCTGCGTATGTCTGGAATATTTAGGGGACTAGAGAAATGCAGGCACACACACATGTGCACATGCATGCATACACGGACAGACGTGCATGCACACACATGTGCAAAAATCCACAACACATGACACACACATGCACATGCACACACATGTGCATGCACACATACACACACACAAACACATCTGCACGCACACGTACACCGATCCATAACACGATGTGTGAACTGGAAATGGGGCAGGAGAGGGCGATTTTCAACTCGTATCCTTGGAGCAGACCGGACCTGCCTTCCGGGCCGGCTGGCCGGACCCGGCGGAGGCAGAGCGGACGGACTCCGGGGCGGGGTGACACCTGCCGTCCCTCCAGAGGCCGGGAGTCAGCGCTGCACTCCGGGGAGGGTCGGCGCCGCCGTCTGTCTCCGAGCCTCAGCGGGGCCCGGGGCCTGGCTCTGCTCACGTGCCCCCGGCCGGGCTTGAACCTGGAGCGTCCAGGGGGGGCGGCCACGGGGGCTGCAGGTGTGGAGCCGCGAGGCCTCGGAGACTCGGGTCAGGGCGGCCGTCCCTGACGGGGGCGTCGCTGGGAAGGCAGAGACGGGGCTCGAGGAACCCCGGGTGGGGGAGAGGCCGGGGCTCTGCCACCCTCTGCCGGGCTGACCCACCTGGCCCCGCAGTGGCCCCGCCCCTCTGCCCAGGGACTCCGCACCCCGTCCTGGGGCCACAGCTCCGTGCGGCCCCACTTGGGGGTCTTGTTCCTCCCCTGTGTTGGGCCGGTGTCCACCACCATCCTGCTGGCCAGGGAGGGTCTCGCTTCTCTAGACTGTGCCACCAGCCCGCGGGCTTGAGCCCTCGTGGGCTCCTCAACCCCTGTCCTGGCTCCCACTGCAGTGCTCACAGCCCTTCAGAGCTTCTCCGCTGGGGACAGCCGCAATTCGTCCAGGCTCTCAGGCTGACCCAGCCTCCATCTCTGAGTGCAACACAAGTACCACCTCCTCCAGGAAGACCTCCTTCCTACGCCTCCCTGGACCCGCTGGCCCCACCCCCTGTGTTTCTGCATCCCCCAAGTGCTCCCACCTTTTAGTCACCGTGCTTGGAGGGCTTCTTGTCCTCCTGTCCACTACAAGTTCTTGCAGGACGTAGTCATTGTTTCCCATGGTGGACACTGTCGTCCTGGGGAGAGGGTGTCCAGTGGATGACCCGGGTGGGACAGCCTCGAGTCTGGGGGTGGCGGGTGCTCTCCGTGTGCTGAGTCGGGAAGGCAGGTCCCGAAGGCAAGTGTGTGTGAGTGCATGGGTGAGTGTGCGTGTGAGTGTGTGTGTGAGTGTGTGAGTGAGTGCGTGTGTGTGAGTCATGTGTGTGAGTGCATGTGTGTGAGTGTGTGAGTGCATGGGTGAGTGTGTGTGTGAGTGTGTGTGTGAGTGCATGAGTGTGAGTCATGTGTGTGAGTGCATGTGTGTGAGTGTATGCATGTGTGTGAGTGCATGTGTATGAGTGTGTGAGTGCATGTGTGAGTATGTTTGTGAGTGTGTGTGTGAGTGCGTGTGAGTCATGTGTGTGAGTCATGTGTGTGAGCGCATGTGTGAGTATGTGTGTGAGTGTGTGAGTGCATTTGTGTGAGTGTGTGTGAGTGCGTGTGTGTGAGTGCATGTGTGTGAGTGTGTGTGTGAATGCATTTGTGTGAGTGTGTGTGAGTGCGTGTGTGTGAGTGCATGTCTGTGTGAGTGCATGTGTGTGTGAGTGCGTGTGTGTGAGTGTGTGTTGGGGGGACACTGTGCCCTTGCACAGTTGGGGGCCCTGAGGCTGCAGGAAGGAAAGTCTGTCAAGAGCTTCCCTTGGGAGAGCATAACTCCGTGGGAACACAGCTGGGGAGGAGGTGGGGGTCCCGCCCGAGACCCCGGAACTGCAGAGGGCTGTGGCTGGAGCCCGCCTGCCCGGCTGTGCCCAGCTGGAGCCGAATCCAAGTTGTCCAGGAGAAATAAAACGAGTGTCCGGGCCGCCGGGAGACGGCGCAGGGGGCGCACGCGCTGACCTTACATGGGCCAAGCTGGGCTCGGTTCCCCGCAGGGTGCCGGGGTGCCCGAGCACTGTGGGCCTGAGTCATTCTCGGGGGCGCCCAGGGGTGCTGCGCCCCCCAGGCCAGGCGAGGGTGCAGTCCAGCCCCGCCCCTGCTGGCGAGGGTTTGGGGTGTGCACAGGAAGGGGCCACACCCCCGAAGCCTCGGGTCCTTGCCCTCCGCCCCATCCTCCTGCCCGCCACATCCTCTCCTGTCCCGCTGACCCCGGAGTGTCCTGGGCTCCAGCAGGTGCCCCGGGGCTCTGGCCTGTGCCCACGGCGCTGCCTCCCAGTCGAGGTGGGATTTTCTCCTCATCCCGCCCTGCCGGGCCCCGTGTCTCTGCCGCAGCTGGAAGCTGGCGAAGCCCCGGCTCTGCATGCACCCCTGCCCGGCGGTGCCCGGCCCGTGCCCCCACCCCGGGGCCTGCGGGACGGCCAGGGCTAACCGGGGTCCCGGTGGTGTGGGGGGGCGTGGCCCCCTCCCGCTCCCGATGTTTCTGCCTCCCCGTCACGGAGGCTGGGGCGCTGGCAGGGGTGAGGGGGCAAGGGCGGGGCCTCGTCCCGGGCACTGCTCCCTCGGGCTGGCCCGTGCAGTTCCCCCGTGGGGTGGACAGCCCTAGCCGTGCCCTGGCCGCGCAGAGTGGGTCTGCGTCTTCTGACTGTGCGCAGTGGGGAGGGGCTGGGCCTGGCTCAGGGCTCGGGGCCCACCGGGTGCCGGCGGCTGTGCGCGGGCCTCACCTGCACCCTCTGACTGGGTTCCCGGGAGTCGACGGGGGAGCGTGACCCAGCTCTGCACCGGCTCTGGGTGGAGACGCGCCACGGCCCCTGCTGCAGAAACACGGCTCGGGCGGGGGCGGGCGGGGCGAGGGCAACACGGCCCTGGTTCTCTGGGCCACAGGGTCCCCAACACACACTCACACACACACACATGCACTCACACACACATTACACACAAACACACACTCATACACACTCACACATGCACTCACACATTCACACCCACTCACACACACTCATACACATACACACACTCACACATATGCACTCACACACTCACACATATGCACTCACACACACATGCACTCACACATGCACTCACATACGCACATTACACACAAACACATACACACTCATACACACGCACACACATGCACTCACACTCACACCCACTCACACACACTCACACATATGCACTCACATACTCTTACATATGCACTCACACACACTCAAACACACTCAACACATGCACTCACACACGCACTCACACATACATGAACTCACACACATGCACTGACACATATGTGCACTTACACATTCACACATACTCACACGTAGTCACATGCTCATATATATGCTCATATACTCAACACATTCACACACTCACACACTCACACTACAAACACACTCACAATACACTCACACACACATACATTCATACACACACACTTGACACACCTCCCCACACTCACACTCACAGACACATTCACACTCACAATACTCTCACACACACTAACACACACACGTATGCACTCACATACACCCCCCCCCCCACACACACACACTCAGGCCTGCTGAGATGTGCCCGGCCCTACAAGCTGGAGGTGCCCCTCAGGGCGCGGCCCCTGGACCCTGTGGGCCCCTGCTGGGCTGGCACCTGCTGGGCCTGCGCCGGGTGGGTCTGGGGCCCGTCCGGCCCCCTCAGCTGAAGGCCCAGAGAGCCCTGAGGCGCAGGCGGGTGCTGCGGGCGGCTGGCCACGCTGGCCTCAGGGCACCGGCCGTCTCCGTGGCCCCGGCCCCACACAGGACAGGGGTCAGGGGGCCAGCGCGCTGCCTCGGGTCACTGGGCCCACAGTGGGGTCGCGCTCTGTGTGAGCTGTGAGTGCGGTGTGTGCACCGGAGGTTGCGTGCTCTGCGGGTTGTATGTCCGTGGTTCTATGTGTCGTGTGCTCTGTGGATCGTGTGCTGTGCGGGGGTATGTCCTGTGTGGGTGTGTGTCTGTGCAGGTGTGTGCCCTGTGTGGGTCTATGCCCTGTGCACATCTCTGTGTGTGTGCGTGTCTGTGTGGGTGTATCTGTGCATGTGTGTGTCTGTGTGGGTATGTGTCTGTGCGGTTGTGTGCCCTATGTATGAGTGTGCTTGTGTGTCTCTGTGTGTCTCTGTGTGTCTATACAGGTGTGTGACTGCATGTGTGTGTGTGTGTGGGAGTGTGTCCATGTGTGTCTATTGCAGGTGTGTATTTGTGCGTGTGTATGTATGCGGGTGTGTCTGTACAGGTGTGTCTGTGTGAGTAATGTGTGTGCAGGTGTGTGTACGGGTCTGTGTCCTGTCTGAGTGTGTCTGCAGGTATGTGTGCAGGTCTATGACCTGTATGTGTGCAGGTGTGTGTGTCTGTGTCCTGTGTGTGTGTCTGTGCATGTGTGTGTGTGTCTGTGCCCTGTATGAGTGTGTGTCTGTGTGTGTATGTGTGTGTGTGTGTGTGCGGGTCTGTGCACTGTGTATGTGTCTTTGTGTCTGTGTGGGTGTGTGTCTATGCCCCGTGTGTGCGGGTGTGTGCCCCGTGTGAGTGTGTGTCTGTGCCCTGTATGAGTGTGTGTGTGTGTGTGTGTGCGGGTGTGTGTCGGGCGGGGGTGTCCTGTGTGGTGCAGGGACAGCGCTGGGGGCTTCTCCCTCCCTGGGCCCGGGAAGTGCTCGGGGAAGCAGGTTCTCAATGAATGAAGATCCAGCGGTGCCGGGAGGACGGCCACAGGCCTGTGGGCCCCGGGCTCCGTCACCGCCCGCCCCACCCGCCCCGCCCCGCCCCGCCCTGCCCGGTCAGGAGCCGCCAGGCACTCCGGGACTCGGTGGCCCTTCCCTGTGCGGAGCCCTGAGCCGGCCCCACTGCAGCTCCGGGCCTCAGTTTCCTCCTCTGTCGCCTGGACCCCGCAGCAGCGTTGAGGGGCTTCGGAAAGTCGGGCCCCGCCGGGTCCCCTCTCAGGGGGAGCCCCCAGGTGCCTTTGGGGGTCCCGCCCCGTGTCCACGCCCCTCCCTGTCCAGCAGCGACCCTCGGGGCCCCTCCCCGTCCCTCTGCGTCCCGCGTGCTGCCCTCCGGAGCCTGGCTGGGTGCAGCTCGCCCAGCCCAGGAGGGGGCAGCAGGGTCGGCACAGAGCAGCCGTGCCCCCTGCCCCCCCCCCGTGGGCACTGCCCTCTCAGGCCTGGGCCGGCTGGACCCGAGGCAGCGAGGGGGCGCAGGAGCGGCAGCCCCTGTGGAAGGTGGTCACGGCGCCCCCGGGACAGGTGCATGCTGGGCGCGGGGGGACAGGGCATGCGGGCACCCTCCTCGCGGTCACCGGTGGCTGGGCCGGGAGCGTGACGCAGCCGAGCGGGGCGGGGCCTGAGCCCTCCCGCGTGCGCCGTGGCACCTGTGGGCATTCCAGAGCCCCCCGGTCCTGAGGGGCTGCGGGCGCCGGGCTGTGTGCCAAGGGCGGGGCTGGCAGGCCCTGGCTGAGGGCCGGGGGCGAGGGGGAAGCGCTGGACACGAGAGTGGGACCCTCCGGCCCCTGCCCAGGGAGGTCCCGCCCGTGGGCGCTGGCCCCACGGCGGCCTCCCCGAGGTGCCCCCTGGGGGAACGTGCCAGGCCGAGGACAGGGCAGCACCCAGCCCTGAGGGGGCAGGACAGGGCCAGCATCTGGCGGCTCCGGACTCTTCTCTCAGGCCATGTCTGGGCACTGGCCGGGTCTGCCCCCTCACACCCTCGGCCAGTACCCGGGCATGGCGCCCGTTCCTGCGCCTGGCACCAGCACGATGATGTCTCCCTGCCCCGGCAGAGCCATTCCTGCCAGCGCCGCTCAGCTCCATCCACTCCCCTGTACAACAAATATTCTATTTTGTTTTATTTTATTTATTATTATTAGTTTGAAATCAAATCACGGTGAGATACACATTGGCAAAGCTGTTCATGGTTGGGTTTCAGTAATACAGTGCTCCAACACCCACCCCTCCCGCAGGCACCCCCCCCCCCAACTCCCCTCCCGCCACCCCTCCCACCACCCCTCCCGCCACCACCCTGTTTCTATGGCAGGCGCTCTCTCTCTCTCTGTCTCTCTCCCCCTCCCTCTCTCTCCCTCCCTCCCTCCCTCTCTCCCCCTCCCTCTCCCTCTCTCCCCCTCCCTCTCTCTCCCTCCCTCTCTCTTCCTCCCTCTCTCTCCCTCCCTCTCTCTCCCCTCCCTCCCTCTCTCCCTCTCTCCTCCCTCTCTCTCTCTCTGTCTCTCTCTTCCTCCCTCTCTCCCTCTTTCTCCCTCCCTCCCTCCCTCCCTCTCTCCCCTTCCCTCTCTCTCCCTCCCTCTTTCTTCCTCCCTCTCTCTCCCTCCCCTTCCCTTTCTCTCCCTCCCTCTCCCTCCCTCCCTCCCTCCTTTTCTCCCCCTCCCTCTCTCTCCCTCCCTCTCTCCTTTTCTCTCCCCCTTCCCCTCTCTCCCCCTCCCTCTCTCCCTCCCTCTCTCTTCCTCCCTCTCTCTCCCTCCCTTTCTCTTCCTCCCTCTCTCCCCCTCCCTCTCTCTCCCCCTCCCTCTCTCTCCCCCTCCCTCTCTCTCCCCCTCCCTCTCTCTCCCCCTCCCTCTCTCTCCCCCTCCCTCTCTCTCCCTTCCTCTCTCTTTCTCTCTCTCCCCCTCCCCCTCTCTCCCTTTCTCTTTTTCTCTCTCTCCCCCTCCCTCTCTCTCCCTTCCTCTCTCTTTCTCTCTCTCCCCCTCCCTCTCTCTCCCTTCCTCTCTTTCTCTCTCTCCCCCTCCCTCTCTCTCCCTCTCTCCCCCTCTCTCCCCCAACCTCTCTCCCTCTCTCCCTCCCTCTCTCCCCTCCTTCTCACTCCCTCTCTCTCCCTCCCTTTCCTCCCTCTCTCCCCCTCCCTCCCTCTCTCTCTCCCTCCCTCCTCCCCCTCTCTCTGTCTCTTCCCCCCCTCCCCTTTTGGGTATTGTGGTTTACAGTGCAGCTACTGAGAGGTCACCATTGTTCCTTTGCCTGCTTTCAGCACGCGGTTCTTATCCAGAGTGACCGTTCCCATCCATCATCGCCACAGCGGTCCCCTCTCTCCCTCCTGCCTACCCCCAGCCCTGAGGCAGCTCCCAGCCGCGGGCCAGTCCTCCCGGCCCTTGCTCCTACTGTCCTTGGGTATTAGTCTCCTATTACGGGCCTCACAAATGAGTCCAACCATTCTACACCTACTCACCGGGGTCCATTTTGCAGGGGGTGGTCCCGCGGCCCAGAGGGGGACAGTGGCTTGCACCCGGACACAGCGGCAGCCTCGGACACCAGGGAGGGGGCTGGGCTCACCGTGTCCGAGGCTCCCGTCCCGTCTGCGGCCACCGGGTCTCGCCTGGGGCTTCCCTGCCCGTGCCGCAGTGCCCCCGACGTCGGGGGAGGGCTCTGGTCCTGCCCTGCAGGTGGCCAGCACCCGTTCCAGTGGATGGAGGCCCGAGCTCGCCCGCCCCGTCTGTGAGCCCTCCAGCCCCGGACGTGATCTTTCGTCCTTCTGCCTCACTCCGAGGGCTTCTCAGGGTGCTGATAGGCCGAGTGGTGCTGGGACTCAGTCATTCCCGCGTAGACGCCAGGTTTAAGTGATAAACATCCCCTGGCCAGGGGCCGGGGTGTCCCGGGGGCAGCCGAGGGCCCCTCTTGGGACATGAACTCGGCTCCCACCGGGGACTCCCAAGCCGGACCCCAGAGATGCCCTCTGCCCCCTGGCCCCCAGCCCCACTGCCTCCACGCCCAGGCCCGGGTCCCCCCCCCCCCCCGCACCCCGTTCCTCGGAGTCTCGGCTCTTCGCGGGGAAATGCCAGCCCTGCACGACTGACAGCCGTGGACCCCAGTGCACAGCCCAGCCTCGACGCCCGACAAACCGGCGGTCCCTCTGCGGACTCCGGTCTGTCACGCGGCATCCATTAGCGCCGGAGCGGGGGTCCCCACCGCGGGGGGCGCGTCGGGCCCACGCCCGCCACGGCGAGATGGTATTTCCACCACACATCAACAGATCATCTCACCGCTGAAGGCCTCGTAAATTGGACTTATAGCTCAGCTGCTGGCATAAATAAGTCCCTTTGATAGTTAGTGGGAGACGTTATGACACTCCAGGGTCCAGGAGGGGACACTGGCACTGTCATTTTTTCCTCCAGCCCTGGCACCCTGGTGTCTGTGATCTTTCTGAGGATTCAGGGCACGCGCTCTTCATTACGGCTCGGGCACCGGGGACTTGTTTTTTTTGCAAGATTAATGAGCGCCACGGAAATTCTCCAGCGCATCTCGATAATTAAGTCTTTGTTTATCAAAAAACAAGTTATATTAGGAGCAGAAAATTCGCAGTAATTATTCATAATTCTAACAATTCAAGTATAGCTACCTCATTTGCCTGGGTAATTCTGCTTTTTAATTTCTTGCATACATTTGCATATTAATTTTGCCCGTCGGCCGCGGCAAGCTTGACAGTCCGCTGCTGTGTGATGGCTTTCAGGGGGGTGCGACTCAGTTGGGTGGCATTTCGACTGGGTGCAATGATAAATTATGAATTTTCTAATTTGCTGCATAATGAAGTAACCCCTTCCAACCCAATTAAAAAAAAATACACCAGGATCTGTGGTTTGGTGGTGGGGTTGTGGGTTTTTTTTTTTGGGGGGGGGTAAATATATATTTTCCAGGTATTTCATCTCCTTTTCTTTTCATTTCCAAACAAGGCCTATATGTTTCTTCCCTTAAAAGGAAGGAAAAAAGAGAAGCCTCGGGCAGTGCAGGGGGGGCTCCGGGTAGGATTGCGGCGGGCAGGAAGGGGCGTGTGACGGGGGTTGCAGGCTGCCTGACCATGCACAGGTCGTCTGGTGGACCCCAATTTTCCCACCCGATAGGGGGGTCAAGAGCTGCAAGGTCCAGCCGGAGACACAACAGGCTGTGGCCTATTCCCGCCTTGGGCCTCGTGTCCACAGTTCAGCCCCACTGTCCCCCCATAACGGGGGAAAACGGACACACAACAGCAGAGCAGCCGTCAGCCCGGCTGGGCGCTGGGCGCTGGGCGCTGGACGCTGGGTGCTGGGCACTGGGCGCTGGACGCTGGGCGCTGGACGCTGGGTGCTGGGCACTGGGCGCTGGGCGCTGGACGCTGGGCGCTGGACGCTGGGTGCTGGGCACTGGGCGCTGGGCACTGGACGCTGGGCGCTGGACGCTGGGCGCTCGATGCTGGGTGCTGGACGCTG
Source organism: Sorex araneus (assembly GCF_027595985.1). Lineage (NCBI taxonomy): Eukaryota > Metazoa > Chordata > Mammalia > Eulipotyphla > Soricidae > Sorex > Sorex araneus. Next base: position 5,453,431 of record NC_073304.1, on the reverse strand, counting down.
GACGCTGGGCGCTGGACGCTGGCGCGCCCGCTCCACACAGCAGCGGGGAGGAGGGAGGCGGGCGGGCGGGCAGCCCCGGCCCAGCGGGAGAGAGGCGAGGGCACCTGGGCAAGGCCAGTGGCGGCTGGCCAGGGCCGTGGCGTTTCATGTCTCACACTGGGCTTGCTGGGCCGAGCACGGGAGCCGGCAGTGGGGCTCAGGCCTCTCTGCCCTTCCAGATGGTTCTGGCGTGACACAGATAATATCGTCTTGTGGTGGAAAAAAAAAAAGCAAGCAAGTTCGCACAGTCTCCTGCCACAGTTCTGTGAAGGAGATTCCTGCGAGAAGCAGGAGTGGGCCGGGAGTCCAGGGACCCGCCAGGCCGCTCTGCCCGTGTGTCTCTGGCCCCGAGCAGCCGAGCCCCCGCCCCGAGACACACCATGACCAGAAGTGCCCCCTGGGAAAGGGACTCGCTGTCCCCGCCGAGCCCTGCAGGGATCCTTTAGAGGCTGGGCAGGAAAATTCTGGAAGGAGCCACCCCCTTGCTCGGAGCCCGACTGTGAGAGCTTCTCCTGGCGAAACTGAGTCCTGTTGGTTTGGGGTTATACCGGTGCTGCTCAGGACTTACTGGCTCTGCACTCAGGGGTCACTCCTGGTGGTGCCCAGGGGGCCCTACGCCATGCCGGGGTTCGAATGGGGGTCAGCTGTGTGCAAGGCAAGCACCTACACCCCTACTCTCTTTCTGGCCCTTCTGTGGTTATTTCCCCCTATACTTATTGGATGTACTGGAGTGATAGCACAGCGGGTAGGGCGTTTGCCTTGCACGCTGCTGACCTGGGTTTGATTCCTTCGTCCCTCTCAGAGAGCCTGGCAAGCTACAGAGAGTATCCCGCCCGCACGGCAGAGCCTGGCAAGCTCCCCGTGGCGTATTCAATATGCCAAAAACAGTAACAACTAGTCTCACAATGGAAACATTACTGGTGCCCGCTCGAGCAAATCGATGAACAACGGGACGACAGTGCTACTTATGAGTGACCGTACAGTTCACGGACGTGCATAGAGTCACCCAGATTTTGCAGTTTAGATTTTTCTCTCTCTCTCCTTCCCTCCCTCCCCAACTCCTTTTTGTGGGTCAGTTCCCTCATTACATTGCCATTGGCCCTTTGTTTCTGCCCCGCTGTGGGTCGATAAGTCGCATCTATGAGATCACTCTGGCCCCGTCTCTTTCCTGCCCAGGGCGTCACCCAGCAGGACAGCCCTCACTTCCGCCCATGACGCTGCAGGTTGCTGGTTGGTGCTTTCTTAGAGCTGCCTCTCATTTGGCCCCTGCCCAGCCTTTAAACAAGTCTCATTCTCTGCTCGCCTTCTTTTCTGGTTTCCCCTGTAGCCAGGAGCATTTTCCTTCTTGAGGGGGTGAACACCGGCATGACCTCCGCCTCCTCCCCGCCTCAGCCTCCTGCACTCTCAGCTGTTCTGCTCCCGGGGGAAACTTGGACCCTGGCAGGCTGGATCGTTGTTCTCACGGCCCTGCATGCCATCAGATAGGGTAGCATCCCCAACGGCCTAGTTTAGGATTGTGCCTTTACAAGTCAGGGAGGCACCGTCCATGGAACCAACGGACAGAGTTTTGTGGGAAAACGTCCTTGCAAAACGATTTCTATAAAATATAGTATACTTTTATACTATATTTATATACTATTTTATACTATATTTATATAGTATAGTATATAGTTTTATATTACTATAAAATATAGTAATTTAAAAAGCCACATGTTAGTAAAAGGCTGTAGTCACAATTAGTAAAAGATTGTAGTAAAATTCTATGGGTATAAAAAAAGTCACCGGATTAAATATAGGATATTTAATATAAACAAAACATCAATTCATTATTGAAAAAGGGTAAAAACCCTTAGCAAGCTAAGAATCCACCGAGCTTTCTGAATCTACAAGAGGGCAGCCTTAAACAAATGAGTGTGTGCCCGGGGGGTGGGCGTGGGGGGAGGTATACTGTGATTCTTGGTGGTGGGATATGTGCACTGGTGAAGGGATGGGTGTTCGAGCATTGTATAACTGGGACTTAAACCTGAAAGCTTTGTAACTTTCCACATGGTGATTCAATAAAAATAATTTTTTTTTTTTTGCTTTTTGGGTCACACCCAGCGATGCTCAGGGGTTACTCCTGGCTTTTGCACTCAGGAATTACTCCTGGCTGTGCTTGGGGGACCATATGGGATGCCGGGGATCGAACCCGGGTCGGCCGCGTGCAAGGCAAACGCCCTACCCGCTGTGCTATCGCTCCGGCCCTAAAAATAAATTTTTTAAAAAATGAGTGTGTGCCCTACTCCTTGGTGGTATGGAAAATTTTGTCCTGTCCTTTATTTTTTATTTTATTTTATTTTATTTTTGTTTTTTGGTTCATACCCAGCGATCCTCAGGGGTCACTCCTGGCTCATGCACTCATGAATCACCCCTGGCGGTGCTCAGGGGACCATATGAGATGCTGGGATTTGAACCCGAGTCGCCGCATGCAAAGCCCTCCCCGCTGTGCTATCGCTCCAGCCCCTGTCCTGTCCTTTAGAGAAGCTCCCTTAATGCTTCTTGCAAAACTGGTTCCAACGCTATGAATTTCTTAAGCTGTGTCCTGTCCATGAAGCTCTGGTATTGCTCCTTCAAATCTGAATGATAATCTAGCTGACAGAGTAGTTTTGGTGGGATTTTCATTTTGTTGAGTATTTTTCACTCCTTCTTACTATATCCCATTATTCTTTTGGCTCGTAGAGTTTCGTTTGATAGTTCTGTTGTGATTTTTTTTTAAAAATTAATTCAATATCTGTAAGATAGACCATTACAAAGCTGTTCATGATTAGGTTTCAGTCATACAGTGATCCAACACCCATCACTCCACCAGTGCACATTTCCCACCACCAATGTCCCCTGTCTCCCTCCCACCATCCTCCCCCACCCCTTACCCCCTGCAGCAGACACTTTTTTCTTTCTCTCTCCTCTTGTGCATTACAGTTTGCAATACAGGTACTAAGAGGTCATGGTGTTTGTTCACGGCATTCAGTCTGTATATCGGGACGGTAAGGCTGGAGTAGCCTTTTTAACTGGGTGACGGCCTTGGGGTGTGGACGTGACTGCCGAAATCTCCAGAAGTACAGGGAGGTGGGGGGAGGTAGCCCATCCTGACCCGAGAAAGCCTGAAGATTTTCAGTCACAAAACCCGCATCTCTGAATCTTCAGCAGCTCATACCTTGGTGAGGTCCATCTTGAGACAATGGAGTCTGGCTGGGGGTCTGGCGACGATTTTGGATTGTGGAAGCAAGCGGCTGCCGGGGGCTCTGCTTGGGTGGGCACCAGGCTGACTCCCACCCCTCCGATTTACCTTGGTCTGTTCAGTCTTGCATGAGTACAAGATTCACTGCGGCTTTTGGTCTCTTTTGAAATGTATTTATGGGCCTCAGAAGCAAGGCCGGTAAATGAGTTTTCACAGCTGAGCCAGAGGTGGTTTGTGGGTATGGCTCCCACATTCCTAACACTTGGTGGTTTAATTTCTTGGGAAACTTGGTCCTGAATTGTTGGGATCCGGCCAGAGACACAGCAGTAATTTTGGGGCTTCAGGAAGCCTGAAGGCTGCTGATGCACCAGCCCCGCAGGTATAGGTTGACCTGCTGGCCACACGACACCCCCTTCTGCTTTGAGTTTTATAAGCTTTATCTTTGTCACAGTGGTCCCTTGCCTCTCCTAACTGCCTTCTCCAACTCTGGGAAATTTTTTTTCTTTTTGGGTCACACCCAGCGATGCACAGGGGTTACTCCTGGCTCTGCACTCAGGAATTACCCTTGGCAGTGCTCAGGGGACCATATGGGATGCTGGGAATCGAACCCAAGTGGGCCACGTGCAAGGCAAATGCCCTATCCGCTGTACTATCACTCCAGCCCCGACTCTGGGAAATTCTTATCTGTGATTAAATACTGATTCTGCATTGAATTTGCCTTCCTGGTCTTCAAGGACACTGGTGAGTTTTGTATTGTTGCTCCGAATTCACCCTATGGTGAATTCACTTCATTTCTGTGCTGTTTAATTCTTGTTAGACTTTTCCCATCTTCTGTGGTTTGTTAGAGGTTTCCTGCATCTTCCCTGGAGCTGACAGATCTTTCCCTCGGCTGCTGCTATCTTGCTGCTCAGGGCTGGCTAAGGTGGGACATCCCCCACCTCACTCTTCACTGGTCAGTTAGGACTGTAGTTTTTTCACTTGTGCGTACGGGAACTCAGGCAGTATGGGTAACATATTTTGCAACATAAAGTCAATATTTCCTTTTTAGAATAAGAGTCACTTTTCTAGACCTATCCAGGTTGTCCATGAATCAAGACAAATACTCCTCTCTTCACTCTTACTAAATTAGATATTTGTAAGATTTATCTGATTCATGGAAATTTTTAGTGGATTAGCATGGAATTATTTATATTAATAATTTTAAAAATTCATATACTTGTATAAAAGATGTTTGAAAAAAATGATCCTCTTATCCTTGATTTATCATTTTGTAGAATTGCAGGAGTTTAGATTTACTCGTCGATGTATGTGTAGGAGTTACCACCTCCACAATTTAAAAAAAAAGGTAGTGAGATTTCTCTCAGATGTGGGATGTAAGGGAATATAGTAAAGGAGCAGCAAATGGCAGAGGGCAGTAGAACTGGATATTTGTCTCGAGAACTGAGCTTACCTAGGAGGAGGGGGCCTGGAGGGATCTTCGGGACGCTGGTGAGGGGTGTGGGGCTGCGAGGATGGACTGATGGATGTAGGAAAAGCATCACTGTATCACTGTTTTACTGTGTCTCTGCATCACTGTATCATTATATCACTGTATCACTGTATGACTGCATCACTGTACCACTGTATCACTGCATCACTGTATCACTGTATGACTGCATCACTGTATCACTGTATCACTGTCATCCCATTGGTCATTGATTTGCTCGAGCGGGCGCCAGTAACGTCTCCATTCATCTTTGTCGCGTGCTAGTGTAGCCTGATGTCGTACTGTGGGCTCTTTCAGGGTCAGGGGAATGAGGACTCCGTTGTTACTGTTTTTGGCGTATCGAGTATGCCACGGGTAGCTTGCCAGGCTCTGCCGTGGTAAGGATAGTCAGCAATATTGGACGTCTAGGAATCTCAGTAAAAACCATAAAGAAATAAACATATGTAGGCATTTGGAACAACACAAAACAATCAGTATCCCACCACCTGGGAGAATGCAAACCTAAGGAAATAAAAATAATGATAATTAGCACATATTCAAGATTGAGTATGTGTCAGGTGCTTTTGCAAGTTGCTTTCATGTATCAGTTCATTTGAGGGGGGGCATTGGTGCTCAGGGCTGGTTTCTGGCTCTGTGCCCAGGCATCTGAGCTCTGAGCTCTGTGCTCATCTGAGCTCCAAGCCCTCCTGGCCGGGCTTAGGGGATCATATGTGGTGCTGGAAACTGTACATGGGTCGGCTGTAAGGCATGGCAAATGCCTTACACTTGTCCTATCTCTCTGGCCCACACGTATCAATTCATTTAATCAAAATAAAACTACAGAATAGACGTGATAATCATCGTTATTAAGCAGAGGAGAAAGCTGATGTGCGGGCAGGCTGACCCAAGATCGTCTGACCAGTCAGTGACAGAGCTGGGATTGTTCTAGAAACTCTCAAACCAACCTCCCCATGCCCTCCTGTGCTCTCTCTCTCTCTCTCTCTCTCTCTCTCTCTCTCTCTCTCTCTCTCTCTCTCTCTCTCCTAAGCTGCTGTGGATGAATAGGAAAGGGACTGCAAATAAATATGTTTATATTTGTCAAGTACTGGAGCGATAGCACAGCGGGTAGGGCGTTTGCCTTGCACGCTGCTGACCTGGGTTCGATTCCTCTGTCCCTCTCGGAGAGCCCAGCAAGCTACTGAGAGTATCCCGCCCGCATGGCAGAGCCTGGCAAGCTCCCCATGGCGTATTGGATATGCCAAAACCAGTAACAAGTCTCATGATGGAGACGTTACTGGTGCCCGCTCAAGCAAATCTATGAGCAATGGGACAACAGTGCTACAATGCTATATTTCTCAAAAGATGTAAGTCAAATGATTGTTTTTTTCTTACAAAGGAAAAGTTGGCAAACCAAAGATGTGGGAAATATTAGAACTCAAAGATTGTCACGTTATACAAAGGTGGCTCGAGTAGCCAAGAGATTAGAGATAGCTAGAGAGAAAATTAGTGAATCGGAAGCTGGAAATGAATAACGTCCTCCTCCTTCCCCCCAAACAAGTCATAGAAAAATGCAAGTAGGGGGAGTGGAAGGAGTGGTGCCTTGGAGAGAGCAAAAGGAGAGCCCCAAAGAGGTGAACAGGGTCCGAGGCTGGACATAGGAGAGTGGAGCTGTGGGTCGAGGAGAGCAAGGGGAGGCCTTGCTTTGGGACTTTGAAGTCGATTCTGTTTTCCAGGCCAGGCCTCGTGCTGTGAAAGGCAAAACTGGGCGGTTTTCAAGGTGTTCCCGTTTACTCTGCTCAGCCACATCTTCAAGCTGTCGAGCCTTGTGGAACAGAAGTTACATCCAAGGACCCAACACTTGACTCTGCTGGAGGGAGGCGTGGCTGTGGCCGGTCTGGTCTGTTACCTTTTCTGAGCTTTTTTAATTTTTGTCCTCCAGGTTTTACACAAGGAAGTTCAAATCGGGCCTGGTAGGACGGTTTCTGTGGAAGTGAGAGAGTGACAAAGTAGCAAACACAAACGAATATCTGCTCCTTTCCTGCCTCAATCTTCTTTCTTTGACCCAAGTTCATTCACTCCATAGAACTACGGCATCTCTATTACACACACACACACACACATATAAATATATATGTAAAGTGGCCGTGTGACACATCATCATAAAGGGAAATGTATATGCACTTCTCGGAGAGCCTGGCAAGCTACTGAGAGTATCCTGCCTGCACGGGCAGAGCCTGGCAAGCTCCCATGGCATGTTCAATATGCCAAAAACAGTAACAATAACAGGTCTCATTTCCCTGACCCTGAAGGAACCTCCGCGGATAGGGCATTTGCCTTGCACGCGGCCGACTGGGGTTTGATTCCCAGCATCCCATATGGTCCCCTGAGCACTGCTAGGAGGAATTTCTGATTGCAGAGCCAGGAGTGACCCTTGTGCATTGCCGGGCTTGACCCAAAAGAAAAAAAAGTTCTTGTTTCCTTCCTCCAGGTCCTCAGCCAGCTGCTGGTGGGGTAGAGGCAGTCCCATTTACAAACTCCTCTCCCACCCCACCTGTGACCCCTTCCACCCGCATTGTTACTGTGTCCTTCCCACAAGCTGTCACCTGTGCAACCTAATACCTTCCAAATGTTCTCACCGATTTCCATGTCCAAGGGGTCCATCTGTCATGAGATGTGCACCTACCTCATCCTTTGTCACTGCTGCATAGTACTCCAGAGCATCATGGATTGGCTGCTGCTCTTCTATGCTTTTCTTGATGAAACTATTTTTAAGCGGGCCCACAATACCACTTCTGGGAATATATCCCGAGGATGCAAAAGAGCACAGTAGAAATGACATCTGTACCTGTATATTCATTGCAGCACTGTTCACAATAGCCAAAATATGGAAACAACCCGAGTGCCCTAAAACAGATGACTATTTAACAGATGCCTGGTTAAAGAAACTTTGGTACATCTACACAATGGAATACTATGCAGCTGTTAGGAGAGATGAAGTCATGAAATTTGCTTATAAATGGATAAACATGGAGAGTATCATGCTAAGTGAAATGAGTTAGAAAGAGAGGGACAGACATAGAAGGACTTCACTCATTTGTGGAGTGTAGGGTAGCATCACATGAGGCTGACACCCAAGAACAGTAGATACAAGGGCCAGGGGGATTGCCCCATAGCTGGAAGACTGCTTCATGAGCAGAGGGGAGAAGGCAGATGGAATAGAGAAGGGATCACTAAGAAAATGATGGCTGGAGGAACCAGTTGGGATGGGAGATGTGTGCCGAAAGTAGATAATGGACCAAACATGATGGCCTCTCAGGGTCTGTGTTGCAAGCCATAATGCCCAAAAGTAGAGAGAGAGTATGGGGAATATTGTCTGCCATGGAGGCAGGGGGAGGGTGGGAAAGGGGGGGTATACCCGGGATATTGGTGGTGGGGAATGTGCACTGGTGGAGGGATGGGTGTTTGATCATTGTGCGATTGTAACCCAAACATGAAAGCTTATAACTATCTCATGGTGATTCAATACAATTTTAAAAAATTTTTTAAAAAAAGAAAACTGCACTTTCCTATGAAAATAATGATGATAATGACAGCACCATCATCTACATGCCCCTCCAGGGAAGGTTTTTTTGTTTGTTTATTTTGTTTTTGCTTTTTTTAGGTCACACCCAGCAATGCTCAGGGCTTACTCCTGGCTCTACACTCAGGAGTTACTCCTGGTGGTGCTCAGAGAATCATATGGAATACCGGGGATTGAACCCAGGTTGGCTGCGTGCAAGGCAAACACCCTACCTGCTGTGCTATGGCTCCAGCCCCTCCATTTTGAATTAATGTTTGTGTGTGGTGTGACATAGGGACCCAAGTTTATATTTTTTTAACCAACTTTCCCAATCCCATTTGTCGAAGACCCTTTGTTGGAGTTCAGGGCCTGAGGGTCTGTCTCTGGGCTCCAGTTCTCTCCTGCGGTCTGAGAATCCATCTATATTCCGGTTCCGTGCAGCCTTGCTTACTGTTGTGTTATCGTGTAATTTAACTTCGGAGAAAGAAAAACCTCCCATCTCTCCAGCACCCACACCCACTGGGGTTTCCTTGGCTATTCTGACAGTTTTATTACCCCAGGCAAATTTTATTATTATTTATCTTGGATTTGGTGCCACACGTGGCTCTGTGCTCAGGACTCACTCCTGGCAGTGTTTGTGGGATCATATGTGGCACCAGGGGTTGAACTGGGGTCCGCTGATGCAAGGCAGGTATTTTACCTGCTATTCTATCTTTCTGAGCCTGCTCCACACAAATTTTTAACAGTTTTGGGTCTATGACCTTTAAAAAATAGATTTTTTTTCTTTTTGGGTCACACCTGGCTATGCTCAGGGGTTACCCCTGCCTTTGCACTCAGCAATTACTCCTGGCAGTGCTGCGGGGATCATATGGGATGCTGGGAATCGAACCCGGGTCAACCGCGTACAAGGCAAACGCCCTCCCCGCTGTGCTATTGCTCCGGCCCCACTCCCCAAAGCATTTTATTCCTGAAATGCTTAGGTGAGTCTAGAGATGCTGTGTGTGTTGTAAAGCGTCCAAGTATGCCCACGCCACTCTTCCCGTAGACACTCCAAACCCACTTCCAGAGCCCTGTGGGAGGCTCAGTCAGCCGGGGGCTCCGGAGAAGCACTCTCCTAATAATCCACGCTAAATCCATATTGATCTTTGCCTTGCAAACAAAGGGCCTGAAGTGTCACTTAGTGAGAATCTGATAGGGAGGCAGCTGCTGGCGTGGGACCCACAGCGCAGGGGTGTGATGTCAGAGTTGGGATGGGGACAATTTTTGTTCTGTTTTGTTTTGCTATTTTCCTCATGGTGCCCAAAAGGCTGCTGTGTCTCCAACAATTAGGTCCATGCATCCAGAGAAGGTTTGCAGAAACGCCCAAATTTATCTGTCCTATTGTCCCCTTTTCATTAAACACACACACACACACACACACACACACACACTCAGTTTCCCTCCTAAAAATCTTTCATAAGTGAAAATATGGCAGGTGACCCCCAATGGCACCTGGGGCTGCTCCCACCTCTTTATCCTTAGAATATTCCAGCATCCCTCCTCCCCCCATGTGGTCACTGTGTCACTGTCACTGTCACTGTCATCCTGTTGTTCATCGATTTGCTGGAGTGGGCACCAGTAACGTCTCCATTGTGAGACTTGTTGTTACTGTCTTTGGCATATTGAATATGCCACGGGGAGCTTGCCAGGCTCTGCCGTGTAGGCGGGATACTCTCAGTAGCTTGCCGGGCTCTTCGAGAGGGACAGAGGAATCGAACCCAGGTCACCCATGTGCAAGGCAAATGCCCTACCCGCTGGGCTATCGCTGGTACCTCCCTAAAAACACTGTTTAAAGGGACAACTGAACAGCAGCCTTGCTAGGAATGTGTCTCAGTTAGCAAGGAAGGCGATACCTTGCATGCAAGAGAACCGGGTTCAATTCTTGGCATCGCTCAAAAATGAAGTAAGAACTTTCCAGAAAACCGACTCAGCAGTTTCCACCTGCAGGTCCTGGACTTTATCACTGCAAGGAAAAATGAGAAATGCTATTTTTTTTTTAGCGCCTTTTAAAAAAAGTTGGCGACTTGCCACCTGCCAAAAATGGTTTTGTCAGTGAGGAGGAAAGGAAAAGTGGGCTTTGAATATGTATTAGCAGGCTCTGCCACAGACCTCCTCGTCCCTCCTTTCCCTCCTGTCCAGCGAGGCAGAATAAAACAGCAGATTGAACCGCACTTTTGTTCTCGCGACTTGCTCTTTGGAGACGCTTTTTCACTCGGCCTGGGAGCAGCCTAGGAACGTACAGAAAGAAAGACGCCTGAAAACTCCCGGAGTCACGGCAAGCTTCCCACATCGCTGCAGACAGAAACGGACTTTTCTAGAACGGCCTCGCTGCTGGCGGCGCCGTCGGTCAGAGTCGCTTTCCCCTCCGCGCGCTGGAGGCCGAAGCTCTCCGTCACGCGCTGACTCCTGTTCTGCATTGTCTTGGCTTTTTGTAAATACCACGGAACTGGAGTGTTTGCTTTCTCGTTTGCTGGTTTATTTATTTATTCGAAGGCTTCCTTCCACGACCAGACAGCTGGGCTTAGGGGATGCCAATCAGGAATTCCTCACACATCAGAGCCCTGAGTCGGCCACAGGAAAAAAAAAATAAAGAGTTTTCTTTTTAAAAAGGCAAACTAAATGTTCAACAAACTTCAGACAGGCTGCCATCCTCTCTGCCAACGTGCTAAGCACATCTGGAGAGTAGGACGGTGGGGCAGCACTTCCTTGCGGTGGCCGAGCAAGGAAACGGGAGCACAAACGGGAAAACCTGGATTTTGGATACACACAGGTGTCTGGAGAACGGGAAAACTCCTTCACGTAGGGAAGGATTCACGCAGCCTTTCAGAGTGGAGAATTGTCCACTAGTCAAAGGTCCCAGCAATTTTGCAGACCAGGAGCGGTGAGGGGGACAGTCCCCAGCTCCCAGCACTGTATAGGTCAAACCCTCAGCCCTCCGGAGGGTCCCCTGAGCCAGGAGAGGCTCCTCAGCATGCCGGGTGTGGCCTCAGAACAAAGATCAGGGGGCAGTTCTGTGGTCCTCACAGAATCTTCTCTGTGATTCTTTTTTTTTGTTTTTTGCTTCTTATGTCAGACCTGGCGATGCTCAGGGGTTACTTCTGGCTCTGCACTCAGGAGTTACTCCTGGCAGTGCTCAGGAGACCATATGGGATTATGGGATGCTGGGAATTGAACCTGGGTTGGCTGCATGCAAGGCAAATGCCCTCCCCGCTGTGCTACTGCTCCAGCCCTATGTTTGTTTGTTTTTTTCACCACATCTGGCAGTGCTTATTCCTCAGGGCTTATTCCTGGCTCTGTGCTCAGGGATCACTCCTGGCGAGCTCGGGGCTCCCTCTGGGGTGCGGGGGACTGAGCCCGAGTCAGTTGCAGGCTAGGCCAGCACCCTACCCGTTGTCCTATCCTATAACAGCCCTCTTGTTATCCCAATATTGCATCTGGGGGAAACTGAGGAAGTGCAGGGCCACAGGTGCCTAAGCTCTGGCATCACACCATCCCACTGGAAAGGGGGAAACACCCGTGAGAGCCAAGTCTTGGGGGCCTCGTGTCTGTGCTTGGGGTCAGAATCAGGCCCTGGACGGCAGCGGGGGGAGCTGGGCACCCCCCTAGGATAGAGCACAGGGCGCGGCCCTCAGAGACACAGAAGGGGCTTTGCTGCCTTTGACAACGGCTCAGCACACGCGGGGGACGCCCCCGGCTGCAGGGGACTTGGAAAGAAGCTTCTGAGAGGGCCCTGGAGGTGTGAGGGGCGGGACAAGGGCCCCACGAGGCAAAGGGTCAGAGGTGCGTTGGCAGCCACACAGGTTCCATTCTGACATCAGATACTGCTTGTTTGATTGTTGGGGGCCACGTCCGGCAGTGCTCAGGGGTTCCTCCTGGCTCCACACTCGGGAATCACAACTGGCGACGCCCGGGGGGCCCTCAGGGATGCCGGGGATCGGGCCTGAGTTGGCTGTGTGCAAGGTAAGCCCCCTCCCCGCTGTGCTGTCGCTCGGGCCGGCCCCTGTGTCAGGTATTCTAAGGAGAGGAGCCGGGCGCGGAGCTGGCTGGGGCTGACACGGGGGCATCGTCTCCAGACGGCTCTGCCCACCTCCGGAGGAGCCTCGGCTGCACTGGTGAGTGACGCTGGGGTGACGGCTGTCCCTGTGCCATCAGGGAGGGCTGCCCGGAGTCGTCCCCGGCCCCGGAGTCCTGGGAGGTGCAGGGGGGCCCGGGGCTGGCTGTGCGGGAGGAGTCGGCAGGGGACAAATGAGTCCCCGGCTTCGATCGGGCGATAGTTGAACTCTCGCAGATGTGAAAAGCCACAGATGTGGTTTCATTAATGCAGAATGACTTGTGCAATTACATATTTTTAAAAATAGTTATTTTGTAGGCTTCAAATTAAAAAAATTCTCACGAAATGAGTTTTGAGACCCAGAACGCATTACGGGCCGTTTTCTCCGCCTCTCTTCTAAATAGGCCCATTTTCCCCTTATTAAGAGATTGCCGTGTGCTCCTTTTGTTTGGGGAAGATTAGCCAAATGGCTTTTTGATTTCGCTATCGACCGAGGGTGAGAACATGGGGCTGGGCGGGAGTCTTGGGGGGGAGGGTCGGGGAGGGGACGCACACCCCCTTTGGGTGGACCCTGGTGGCTAGGGGCCTGCACGTCCCCGCAAGAGGAGCCCCTGCCCAGGGTCAGCAGCCTGAACCCGAGCAGAGGAAGAGGAGTTGGGCGGCGGAGAAACAGCGCTGTGTTCTGTGTGCACTGCGTGGTGCCCGCAGGAGAGGTGCTCAGAGGAGGCCCGTCCTAGCGGGGGACTCCTTGCACCCCTTCTTTTGTGGGATAAAGGGCTCTGCAGGCAAGCTCTGGGCTCACTTCCCACTTGACCATTACTGTCCATCTCCTGTCCCTGGTGCCCCAGCCGCGGCCTTGTCTGTGTCTGTCTCATGCTCTCTCTACCCCGGGCCTTTGCACATGCAACTGCATCCCCTATTGATGTTTTTCTACTTCATCATCCCATGAGCCTTTCAGAGCGGAGCCTCCCCAAGGCCTGCTCAGACACCCTGACTGGGTCAGCGTGGGTGTGTGTTATTTACACTCTCCAGCCTCTCAGAGTGATGCATTCCCGCCATGCCCCTTGGTACATGCCGCATCTCCTGTCTCCCGCCCACTCAGCTCTCCTTGGAAGGCGCCCTGTCCGGAAGTGAGGGTTGAGAGTCCTGCGTGTCGGAGGACGGTGTCCTCACCCCCCCAACACCCCCTTTCCGTTGGCCAGAGACTGATCTGGGCAGACTCGGGCCAGGAGGCCTGACGATGTCCCCTTCCCCAGGGAAGGTGGGGAGGGAGGGGCTGACCTCAGCGGCACACGGTGAATGGTGAGGCTGCACATGTCCAGGAGTCGAAAAAGGGGGGACGGGGGTTGTCTTGACTCCTAGCCAGGTTCGTGTGCGGGAGGGAGGTGCAGAGACACCGAATAGGATGCACTCACTCCCCGACGCCAGCCCAGGGCTGGCCCGAGAGTGCAGGGGTGTGCCCTGCGGTTAGGGAGAGCGCAGTGTATGGATTTGTGCTCCGGTGCATCACGGGTCACATGCGGGGACACGGGTGGGCATTACGCAATGTATCGGCTGGAGGAATTGCTCAGGGAGGGAGATGTGTGCTGAAAGTAGATAAGGCACCAACGTGATGGCCTCTCAGTATCTACACTGCAAGCCATAACGCCCAAAAGGGGAGAGAGAGAGAGAGAGAGAGAGAGAGAGAGAGAGAGAGAGAGAGAGAGAGAGAGAGAGAGAGAGAGAGAGAGAGAGAGAGAGAGAGAGAGAGAGAGAGAGAATGGGGGAAATTGTCTGCCACAGAGGGAGGGGAGGGTGGGAAAGGAGGGGAGATGCTGAGGACTGGACTGGAGTCATAGCACAGTGGGTAGGGCGTTTGCCTTGCACGAGGCCGACCCGGGTTCAATTCCTCTGTCCCTCTGGGAGAGCCCGGCAAGCTACCGAGAGTATCCCGCCCACACAGCAGAGCCTGGCAAGCTCCCCGAGGTGTATTTGATATGCCAAAAACAGTCACAAGTCTCACCATGGAGACGTTACTGGTGCCCACTCGAGCAAATCGATGAACAACTGGACGACAGTGCTACAGTGCTACAGTGCTAACACCGGGGGCATTGGTGGAGGAGAATGTGCACTGGGGGAGGGATGGGTGTTTGATCATTGTATGACCGAAACTCAAACATGAAAGCTGGTAACTGTATCTCACGGTGATTCAATAAAAAGAAGAAGAAGAAGAAGAAGAAGAAGAAGAAGAAGAAGAAGAAGAAGAAGAAGAAGAAGAAGAAGAAGAAGAAGAAGAAGAAATGCATGGGCTGTCCTCCTGCTGCTTGCAAAGGCAAAACCAGGCCCCCGAGTAACCCCTGAGCTTTCTTATCCTTTCAGCGACCGGGGGAAAAGATTGATTTCAGAATTTGAAAGGACGAGGCCTTTGCCAACTGTCTGCGGGTGGGGTGTCCCGGCGTCCTCTGCAGCTGTCTGTCTGTCTGTCCTCTCTGTCACTGCCCAGGGACGTGTGCGGCGTCTGAGGGGCAGGCGCAGCTGCCCCCGGGGAGAGAGAGGCCACGCGGGGCGGGGTGGCCTCTGGGGTCTGCGGGCTGGCGTCTGTGACTCCCGTGCTCCCCGCAGACACGCTGGTGCGTCTGGACACGCGGCTTCTCACCCTCTCGGCTTTGCTTCCTTGCTACAAAGTAGCCCTCAGTCCGGCTTCCCTGGCGTGGGTCCCGCGGGTGGTGGCACGTTGGTCTCATTCCTTCCCCTGCCTCGAGGCTCCGATCCCCTTTCCTGGAGGACTGAGTGGCAGCGGGGGCCTCGGGGCTTCACACGTGGGGCTGTTGCGACTGCGGCTGGAAAAGTGTCTGGGAACTCGGACGAGTCTCACGCCCTCCAGCCCCTGCTTCCCGTCTCTAACGTCAGGGAGATCATTCAGAGATAAGGTTCTTGCCTTGCACGTGGCCAGTTTCTGGCTTGATCCCTGGCACTGCCGAGGGTCCCTTGGGCACTGCCAGGCGTGACTCCAGCGCAGAGCTAAGGGCGGCTAGTGGGGGTGGCCGGATGGAAATGGCCCATAGCAGCTCCTGGGGGTGTGTTAGTGCAGAGGAAGTCAACAGGACACGTCCGTATGGCACTGCCTGGCGCCCAGCATGCCCCTAGCCTGGGGGGGGGGGCAAGCACCCTCCTCATCGCCCGCATAATCACCCTGAAACCCGAAGGGCGGGAGGAAGCCAGGCGATCTTCCCTGTGGAGGGGCCAGCGCGGGCTGTTCCAGGAGGGGGCACCGGGCAAGGACACCAGGGACAGCCTGTGGCGGGAAGCCGGCATGCCCACGGGCGAAACACGCGTTTCCTGAGGTGGGAAACGGGCCGTGGGCACGTGCTGAGACTCAGGCCCCAGCCCGGAGCCCCCCGGGCCTGGCTGTGCAGCGGCCTGTCCTACGGCTTCCTAGGCAGAGCTGGCAGGGGCAACGGGACCTCTGGGACAGGCTTGCTTGTGTGGTTATTTTTATTTTATTTGATTTTATCTTATTTTATTTGCTTTTTGGATCACACCCGGCGATGCACAGGGGTCACTCCTGGCTCTGTACTCAGGAATGACTCCTGGCGGTGCTCGGGGGACCCTATGGGATGCTGGGAATCGAACCCTGGGTCAGCTGCGTGCAAGGCAAACACCCTCTTCGCCGTGCTCTCGCTCCAGCCCCCTGTGGTTATATTTCTTGGTGGGCTCACACCCATCGGCGCTCAGGGGCTGCTCCTCCCTCTGTGCTCAGGAGTGACCCCTGGCAGCGGGTGGGGATGGAACCAGGGCTGGCCACACGCAAGGCCAACCTCCTGGACTATTCCCCCGGCCCTGGACTGGTCTGGTCTGGTTTACCAGGGATGCCTTCACCATCCACCGCGCCTGAAGGCAGCTCTCCTTCCTCCCACCATGCAGATCTCCCGCCCCATCAGAGAGTGGACAGAGAGAAGCAAGGCATCCTAAAGGCCCGTGAACCCTCCCGCCCCTTCTTGAACCCTCTCCCCCCCTATCCTGGACGTGGGACCAGGCACCCAAGCATGTCGTTTGACCCCCACACCTGTTGGTCTCGCCTTTGTGGGCAGGAAGGAAGCGAATCAAAAAAAAAATAAGAAAAAAACAAAACAATACAAAGAAGACAACCCAACACAAAACTGATTAGGGAAGAATCCGCTTTCAGAGAACCTATTTCTGTCACAGGGGGATGGATAAATAAAATAATGTTTCAATAATTTATGCAGCCTGCGCCCGAAAAAACATTGGAAATGAGAAATGAGGACGATACATAAAGAACAACCGGAGCTGATGCTGCTTTAATCAGTTTGGTTGATAATTCTGAAATAAATTGGAAAAATCAGTCTTGCTCTCAGTTGTGAATGATGATGGGGCGGGTGGGGGACGCATGCTCCTGCTCCCGGAACAGCCCTGTCTCTGCGGGGGCCCACCGAGGCCGGGCCCCGAAGCCCCACCTGGGTCCACTCCCTCCCGCCCTCGCTGGGCCACGCGCCCTTCGCACCGTTAGCCCCTGCGCCCGCCTGCTGGAACTTCCTTGGCACTGGCCAGCACGGAGCCCACCAGCTCCCCGGGGCAGGGGGGGCCGGGCTGCAGATGTGCTTCCAGCTGGCCCCACGATGCTGCCCAAGTCCGTACCATCCTCACGAGAGCAGCCACGTGACTTCCCAGGGCCGACTCCACAGAAGGCCGGTGGGCAGCGCCTTCCGTTGGGCATTGAACGCTGGTCACGCTGCTGGCCTCGGAGCCTTCCTTCTGCATCCCCCACCCATCACCATGGCAACAGCATCCCGAGGCAGGGCGGTGGCAGCAAGGCTCCAGCGGTGCCCATGCCCTGGTCCCAGGTGCCGTGCAGCTCGCCTTGGGCGGGGCCCCTGGGACCCCCGGGACCCCGGGGTTTCTGATGAGGCTGGACTCGTCCCTGTGGCCTCAGGGCCGGCTCTGCCTCACGCCTGGCCACCCCCCATTCCCACCACCTATAAATCACGTCAATCCCAGGGGGCTGGGGGTGCAGAGCCTTGGGCCCCTGAAGGGGTCTTCCGCTCAGCGGCCACCGGGCAGGGCTGAAGCAGAGAAGGGGGCTGTGCCGGGGCTTCGGGCCACCAAGAGGCCCCCCCCGTTCGCCAGCTGGGCGCTGAGGGAGCGTGACCCGGGGCACAAACCTAAGTCGGCGCCGACTCCCCGTTCTCTCCGCAACGCTAGAGGTCCCGTGTCCAGCCCCTCTCGTGCCGCATCACTCCCAGGCACGCACGCTTCTGCCGACGCTCCGGACAAGGGGGCCGGCAGCCTTCACCACGCCTCAGTGGCTGTGGCCGCGCCAGCGCGGGGGCCCAGGCCGTTCCACGCGCCCTTTCTCTCGGCTGCCACCAAGGGCGACCCCCAGCTCCCTCTCGCTTTGCCCTGTCTTGCCCACACTGTCCCCCGTGACGAGGCGCATTCTCTCCGAGTGCCCCTGCGGGCTCTCGGGCCCCTTCCCTTCTCCTCTTCACGGACCCAGGTGCAGCCCCGGTCACTCCACAGAGGACCGTGTTTGTGGGGGGCGTCTGCCTGGAGGCCTCTCGGGGCTCCTCCCCGCCCCCATCCCTGTGCAAATCCTGCAGGCATGGCCCCGCTGGGTTGGGACGCAGCCTCCGCTAAGCCCATTGTCTGCCACCTGCCAGCCCGAGTGGGGCGTCGAGTGGGCGTCTGGGGTGCTCACTGCAGTCCATGATGGCACCGGGGTGCGCTCAGGACTGTCCCGAGACTCTCCTCTCCTCTCGGGCTCTTTCCATCCGCCTGTCCATCTGTCTGTCTGTCTGGCTCTCATTGGGGTTCCGTTCTCTCCTCGTCCCACCCCCCCCCCACCGGCCCCTTTGTCGGCTCTTGATCATTTACATCAAGTTGACATTCGCAGAGTTTACTCAGGGGTCTGTAATTGTATTCTTTCCCTGGTTCTGCATTACCAACCATGAAAATGGAATCTTATCATCCCTGACCAATTTTTAATGTACAAAATGATTTGGCTGAGGTTCAAAGGGAAGCACAATTGAAATCAGGTGAATGATACATGTAGGTTTTTTTCACTTCCTCCGTGCTCAGATTTGATTTTTTTTTTTCCCCCTCCCGGTACAGCCAAGAAGAAGTAGATTATTTTTGCAGGCGTCCTAAGTACATTTGTTTGCCGTGTGGGCATGCCTCGCCCGCCTCGAGGGCTCGGTTCCGTAGGCCCAGGCTGCGGCGGGTATTGGCACCCCGGTGGATTTCACAGGGGCACCTATTTAGACATAAGCAAGCAAATATAATTATATTGTTTGCAATTTTTATTGATGGCAATCAAATTTGCAATGATCCTTAAAATGTATTCAGAGCAGCCAGAGGGCGGGGGACAGGCTGAGCCAGGGGCCAGGATTAATGGCTGCAATATGCAAATGAGGGCCTGTTGCCCCTTTGCTAATCTCTCCCCGGGACCCCCAAGGGAGCAAGCCGGAAGCTCCCACCTGGGCCAGTCGTCCAGGTCTGGGACAGAGGAACGTGCCCTCTCCAGATGGCCGTGCCAAGGACATGGGGCGGCCCTGGGGGAAGCTGGGAAGGGGCAGAGGTTGGACCAAAATGGACCCTCCCTCCTGTCCAGAGAAAAGTGGGGTCCAAAGGGCTCCCCCTCCCCCTCCCCCACTCCCACCCCTACTGGTTTCTTCTCCGTGAGACCAGGGACCCTGGACACAGCCCCGGCCTCTGCTTGTCCTGGATCCTCTGGACACGGGCGTCCATGCTCTGGGCGGGGTCACGGGGAGGTGGGCTCAGGGAAGGAGAGAGCCGGGGAGCTGCACCCCGGGACAGGCCAGGGCAGGACCTGAATTCAGGCCAGGGGAATCAAGGCAGGCTTCTTGGAGGAGGGGCACATGATCTGTTCCAGGAAAGATGAGTGGAGTTTGGTGTGGGACACCAGGAAAGGTGCCCAAGGGAACCGCAGGAGAGGGGCCCCCACGGGGAGACATGTGTCAGAAGGCGAAGGGATGGAGAAAGAGGATTCTTAGGGTGGGGAGTGGGCTGAGGTAGTGTGTCTGGGTGGGGTGCGGCAGGTGCAGGGGCGTGTCAGGGTGGGGTGTGAGATGGTGCAGGGGTGTGTGGGGGATGGCACAGTGGTGTGTGGTGGGGATGGTGGGGGTGTGGGTGTAGGATGGTGTGGGTGTGGGTGTAAGATGGTGCAGGGGTGTGGGTGTGGGATGGTGGGGGCGGGGTGTGGGATGGTGGGGGGTGAGGGGTGGGATGGTGTAGGGGTGTGGGGGGATGGTGCAGGGGTGTGGGTGTGGGATGGTGCAGGGGTGTGGGTGTGGGATGGTGCAGGGGTGAGGGGTGGGATGGTGCAGGGGTGAGGGGTGGGATGGTGCAGGGGTGTGGGGGGATGGTGCAGGGGTGTGGGTGTGGGATGGTGCAGGGGTGAGGGGTGGGATGGTGCAGGGGTGTGGGGAGGATGGTGCAGGGGTGTGGGTGTGGGATGGTGGGGGGTGTGGAGGTGGTGCAGGGGTGAGGGGTGGGATGGTGCAGGGGTGTGGGGAGGATGGTGCAGGGGTGTGGGTGTGGGATGGTGGGGGGGTGTGGGATGGTGCAGGGGGTGTGGGGGGTGAGCAATGGAGCGGGGTGAGGGTTTGGGGCGGGAATGATTAGCCAGCCCTGGTGGAAGGTTCTCGTGGGGGCTGGGGGTGGGTAGATGCCCCAGCCTGGGGCCTCTCTCGGGGCCCCCTCTGTGTGGAGCTGGGCGTGTCCCGAGTGCCCTGCGTGCCCAGGCGACTTTCCGGCTCTATGAGTCCCCGTTTCCTCGGCGCCCACAGGGCCCTGGGCCCCCACCAGGCTCACCCCAGGACATTGGCCCAAAGCCCCCGGCCCCACGGGCCTGTGTCCGGTGTCAGTGGGGCGTGCAGGGGGGCAGGAGATCCGGGGCCCTGGGGAGCCCCGACTCGGGGAGCACTGCACTGGGCACCGCGTGGGGGAGGGAGAGCGGCTCCCCCAGTCTCTCCCCTGGGTTTCCCTTCAGGACTGATGACGTGTCATGGGCCTCCGGGGGTCCCGCAGACGAATCTGGAGGAGAGGCAGACTCTGGGGTGTCTCGGCAGGGCTGGGGGCCGCTCTGGGTCCTGGGGCCTCCGCCCAGGGCAGGGGGACACAGCCCTGTCCCCAGGGGCCACGGTCCTGATGGAGCCCCTGACTGTGCGTGCCCCCAGCCTCACCGCACACTCCAGTTTGCTCGCCCCTGGGGTTGGGCTCGATCCCCCCAACCTCAGTGAGTCTCAACAAGGAGGGCAAAGGGGGCTTTAGGGGCACGAGGTTTGATTCCTCAAAGCGAGAGTCCAGGGACAGAGGTTTACAGTAGCCCGAGTTATGACCTATATCTCTGACTGGCTTCCTTTCTTCCTTTCTTCCTTCCTTCCCCCTCCCTCCTTCCCTCCTTCCCTCCCTCCCTCCCTCCTGCTTGCTTCCTTCCTTCCTTCCTTCCTTCCTTCCTTCCTTCCTTCCTTCCTTCCTTCCTTCCTTCCTTCCCTCCCTCCTTCCTTCCCCCCTCCCTCCCTCCTTCCTTCCTTCCTTCCTTCCTTCCTTCCTTCCTTCCTTCCTTCCTTCCTTCCTTCCTTCCTTCCTTCCTTCCTTCCTTCCTTCCTCCCTCCCTCCGTCCCTCCCTCCCTCCCTCCCTCCCTCCTTCCTTCCTTCCTTCCTTCCTTCCTTCCTTCCTTCCTTCCTCACTCTGTCCCTCCCTCCCTCCCTCCCTCCCTCTTTCCTTCCTTCCTCCCTCCCTCCGTCCCTCCCTCCCTCCCTCCCCTCCCTCCTTCCTTCCTTCCTTCCTTCCTTCCTTCCTTCCCTTCCTTCCTTCCTTCCTCCCTCCCTTCTTTCCTCCCTCCCTCCTTCCTTCCTTCCTTCCTTCCTTCCTTCCTTCCTTCCTTCCTTCCTTCTTTCCTTCCTTCCTTCCTCCCTTCTTTCCTCCCTCCCTCCTTCCTCCCTCCCTCCTTCCTTCCTTCCTTCCTTCCTTCCCTCCCTCCCTCCCTCCCTCCCTCCCTTCCTTCCTTCCTTCCTTCCTTCCTTCCTTCCTTCCTTCCTTCCTTCCTTCCTTCCTTCCTTCCTTCCTTCCTTCCCCTCCTTCCTTCCTTCCTTCCTTCCTTCCTTCCTTCCTTCCTTCCTTCCTTCCTTCCTTCCTTCCTTCCTTCCTTCCTTCCTTCCTTCCTTCCCCCTCCCTCCCTCCTTCCTTCCTTCCTTCCTTCCTTCCTTCCTTCCTTCCTTCCTTCCTTCCTTCCTTCCTTCCTTCCTTCCTTCCTTCCTCCCTCCCTCCCTCCCTCCCTCCCTCCCTCCCTCCTTCCTTCCTTCCTTCCCCTTCCCTCCTTCCTTCCTTCCTTCCCCCCTCCCTCCCTCCCTCCCTCCCTCCCTCCCTCCCTCCCTCCCTCCCTCCTTCCTTCCTTCCTTCCCCCTCCCTCCTTCCTTCCTTCCTTCCTTCCTTCCTTCCTTCCTTCCTTCCTTCCTTCCTTCCTTCCTTCCTTCCTTCCTTCCTTCCTTTCCATTTTAAGTGAGACACCCAGTTTACAATACTGTTAATCATCCTTTTCACAATCCTCTGTTCCAACACCACCCTTACCACCAGCGACCCTGCTTCCATCAACCAATGTTGGACCCCCAATACCAAGGACCCCCAATACCAAGAACCCCTCCCATCCACCCACCCACCCCCATCAGCTCAACTCTGTAGACAGAATCTCCCTGGCACCATATTTCACTACAAACGGCAACTCGAGAGTGCCCAGGTGGGCACCTATGCCGGGCAGAGGTAAGGCTCAGGGAGGGGCCGTGGACCAGTTTCTGGACCCTCTGCAAGGGTCTGTCCGTTGGTCATGCGGGGTGGTGCGTTTGGAGCGGCATTTATTTTCTATCATTCCGAGTAATTAACATTGTATTTCTGCTGATAAACCCCCATCAATATGGTGATTTGATTAGCAAAACATAAAACTACTCATTAAACTCTAATTATGTTGCTCAGGTATAATTTGATTTTGATTGGCTGGGAAAGGGTTGTTGTGGTACCTTTTCTCTCTCTCCTCCCCCCGGAAAGCCTCCAGTGAGATTCTCCATTTCCAGCACTGGTGGGGCCGCGGGCCGCTCCCGGTCACTAGGCTCCGAGAATGGCCTCCGATACCCGCCGTGGGGTGACACCCGTAGCCAGAAGGCTACCTTAGTATCTTCAGAGGGAGGCCTTCAGGAGGGGGTGCTCATTGTCTAGGAAATAGGGAGTCCCCGCAGCCTTCGCGAGCCAGTCTCCCCGGGCCAAGTGAACGGAAGTGAGTGTTTGAGTTGCATCCGACTTCCGGTGGTTCCAGAGTGGCATTTTTCTTCTTTACTTCTTTGGGGCCCAGCCTGAGTTTGCTTTCATGCCTCGGGGAGGGTGTGGGCCCAGCTTCCACCAACAGTCTGGTCCAGTGGCACCCACCTGGGGCTGCTCTCTGATGCCATGGGCACACTCGGGCCACTGGCACCTTGGGTGTTGGTTGAATTGGTGGCTTTGAACGTGTGGTTCTCGGGCCCGTTGCCGGGGAGAAGAGGGGAGCTGTGATTGTGGATGGATTCATCCCACGGGAATCTCGGGACACTTGGCGTGCCTCACTGGACAATGGCTTGGACCAGGGCACTGGGCCGGACAGCAGAGTTCACTAGTCTTGTCTGCCTCTGTGGCCCTGGGTCTGGCCTTCTGGGGGTGTCGAGACCCCTAAGGGGCGGATTCCTGGTGGCACCCAGTGTGTTATCTCTGAGATAAACTCTAAGCTCTCTGCCCCGCTCCTTTTTTTTTCTATTTTTTAAAATTTTATTGAAGCACCGTGAGATAGTTACAAGCTTTCATGTTTGGGTTACAATCACACAATGATCAAACACCCATCCCTCCACCAGTGCACATTCCCCACCACCAATATCCCAGATATACCCCCCCTTTCCCACCCTCCCCCATCTCCATGGCAGACAATGTTCCCCATACTCTCTCTCTACTTTTGGGTATCATGACTTGCAACACAGACACTGAGAGGTCATCATGTTTGGTCCATTATCTACTTTCGGCACACATCTCCCATCCTGACTGGTTCCCCCAGCCATCATTTTCTTAGTGATCCCTTCTCTATTCCATCTGCCTTCTCCCCTCCGCTCATGAAGCAGGCTTCCAGCTATGGGGCAATCCCCCTGGCCCTTGTATCTACTGTCCTTAGGTGTCAGCCTCATGTGATGTTACTTTATACTCCACAAATGAGTGCAGCCCCTCTGTGTCTGTCCCTCTCTTTCTGACTCATTTCACTCAGCGAGATACTCTCCATGTCTGTCCATTTATAAGCAAATCTCATGACTTCATCTCTCCTAACAGCTGCCTAGTATTCCATTGTGTAGATGGACCAAAGTTTCTTTAGCCAGTCATCTGTTTTAGTCTGCCCCGCTCCTTGGATGCTTCCTCTCGGACAGTCTGCCCACCTGGTCTGTGCTTTTCTTTGAACTTTCCTGCCTCTGCCTGGGATCTTGCTGGTCGATTCCTCAGCTTGACCTGTTTGCCAGAAAGCTGCCTTTGTGGCAATGGAGGCTTCGGTGAACCTAAGTAGAGCATCAGCTGCCCGCGGGCCCGGCTCTCTGCACTCCCAGCGATTCCTTCTCCGCCCTCATGCTCTGGCAAACTTTCTCCCTCCAGTCGGGTTATCCGGCCCCACCATACAGGAACGCTTGGTGGGGTGCAGGTGAGGATGGTCGCGTCCCAGGCATGTCCCTGGCACTCAGGGGCTATCCGCTCATGTAACCAGATGAGGCAAGAGCAGAAAAGGCTGAATTCAGTCCATGTGACCCCGTGGGGACCACAGGCAGGTGACTAGAAGGGGGAGGGGAGAAGTCTCCTTGCAAGGTGACAGTTGGGTCAAGACTGCCAAAAGGGGGCAAGTCAGCCAGGCGAAGATCTGGGGGGGCAGTGCTGGGCAGGGAACGGCCAAAGCAGAAGACTGGGGCAGGGCATTGGTGTGGCACGGAAGAGACAGACGCGCTTGGAGCACTGTGAGAAGGAGCAGCGGAGACCAGGGGCTCCCAGGCCCGGCTCCTCCTGCCCGTGTGCTGGGCCTGCCAGGGCCCAGGCTGGGGCGCGGCTGAGACCCGCCAGCAGGAGCCTCGGGGATGGTCCGCGTCCCGCTCCCCGCCTCTCACCCGCCCATCGAAGCCGTCCCCAGTGACTCCGCGTTCCTGGCCTCACGGGAAAGCTCGCCTTCTCCCGCCAGCACCTCAGCCCCCAGCGCTCCCCCCACCCCGACGGTGGCTGCCCCCTGGCTCTGTCATCTCACCTTGGAACACTGGCCACAGGCCTTTGGTCGGCCTGAAACTTCCTTCTCTCTCCCGCCCCCACCTGGAAAACGTCTGCCTGAACCCCAAGTGCTCCGCCAACGTCTTCCTCTCTGGAGAGCCTTCGGGGGAGCCTCGCCCCTTCCTCCCCCACAAAGCTGCGAGCCCCCAGCCTGCTCAGCAGCAGCGGAAAGGCGGGTCTGGGGGCTTCAGACTCAGACGGTCTTCATGGATCCACCCAGCCCTTCTTCTGGGAGCTGACCCGGGTTGGGGGATCTAGACACGGGTGAAACGGGTCTGGAAAACACACACGGGGACGGTGTTTCGATCCTCCGAGAGAATTTCAGAGCTTTGAGAATTTTAGCCCTTTCAGAGCTTCCCCAGACCCAGCGCCCAGGAGCGCGTTCGGGGGTCAACACTCTTGGCAGCTGGTGGGTGACCCTGGGTGGGTCTCACTGAGGTGAGTCGTCTGAGGGGAGGAAGGAAGTGCCGTCCTGTGGTGGCGCCCCCAAACTCCTTCTAGAATGGTCTGCCTTGGAAAACTGACCCCCCAGGAGCCTAGTAGGGGAGAAGCCAGGCGACTTTCGCCACCCGTTTCTGAGGACACAGGAAGCGTGGGAGGTGGAGCCTTTCTCCTCTCACAGGACCTGAAGATCTCAGAGGAAATAGTACTTAGAGGGAGGCGGCGCCTTTGTCTCCTCACAGGAGCTGGAGATCTCTGAGGAGACAGGAAGTGTGGGAGGTGGAGCCCCTCTCTCCTGACAGGAGCTGGACATCTCTGAGGAAACAGGAATTGCAGGGAAGTGGCAGCTTTGTCTCACAGGAGCTGCTTTTCTCCGAGGAGGCAGGAAGTGTAAGGAGACATTCTCCATACGTTAAATTGACATGCCACATAGCACGTCACAGTTGCCACCTTGCTCTCTCCTCCCTCTGTTCTGGGCTCCTTCCGCCTTCGCCCTGGCTGCCACACCCCCACGACACGATGCTGAGAGCTCAGTCACCTAGACCGCAGGGGACCCAGAGTTGCTGGGCGCTACCAGACACTGGGGAGCAGCTACCACAAGCCTGCAGCCCCAATGGGTCAAGGGACAGGAGGGCTGGCCTCCTCGAGGGGTTGTTAGACCCTCCTCAGAGAACCGGAGGGAAGGGAACAGTCTCTTCAGGCCGTCTGCCAGCCCGTAACTGGAAGCAGCCACGGGACTTCCCATCATAAAATAGAAATATATTTTATACCAGAAAGCCCTCCTTCCTCGCTCATCACATGGCATCTTCCCAATCTCATTCCGGCCGCATCCTAGGTACCAGGGGGGCCGCTAGCTTCAACCGCTTCACCAGGAGCTGTGCCTAGAGGGGACAGAGGGGGTGACACTGCTTTCTGGGTCCTGCTGGACTTCTCTCGGCACCCCAAGATGGACCTGCACGGAGGGGACGCCATGCTGGAGGGACAACGCTCTGGAGAGCTCTCCTGCAGTGGGGATTGGAAACGGGCCATCTTTGATGTCACGGGGAATCCCTCCTCCCCCAGGTGGGCAGAATCCGCAGTGCCAAGACTGGGGGCTGCTGACTGTCACTGTCCTGGGGAAACCCTCGACTGAACACAGCTTTGAGAATATTCAGTTTTGTTCATTTTTTTCGGGGGCCATTTCAGGGCTTGCTCCTGGCTCTGTCCTTAGGGATCATTTGTACTGGGACTTGGGGGGCCATGTGGGGTGCTGGGGATTGAACCCGGGCTGGCCATGGACGTGGTTCAATCCCCAGCAATACACTGTACTCACGCCAGCCCCCTTGGGGATACTGCCGTGAGATTTAGTGACATTTACAACAGATATATTCGGGGACCCAGCTGGTTAGAAACTTTTCTTGGGGACCAAAGCGATAGTACAATGGGGGGGCATTTGCCTTGCACTTGGCCAACCTGGGTTCAATCTCTGGCTTCCCATAATGGTCCCCTGAGCCTGCCAGGAGTAATTCCTGAGTACAGAGCCAGGAGTAAGCCCTGAGTACCATCGGATGTGGCCCCCAAACCTATATATGTATATATATTTCCCCCCTAAATGTTGGGGAACTTGGAGGATCATCCTCAGAGTTCCTCCCGGAAATGGACACACAACCATTCCCCAGGGAATGGTCTCAAAGAACAAAATCCTTAGGTCAGCATTGTAAAGGTGGACTAACAGTATTCATGGCCAGTCCACACATGAGAAAGGAGTCAAGAACATGTAAGTAATAAGATGGAAGGAGCTTGGATCATTGTCATTTTGTCAGTAATCACACACACACACACACACACAACTGAGGTATGGGACATCCTAACCATTATTCTCAGAGGCAGAAGGGGTAAACTGACCACAAAACTAGGAATCGAATCCAGTGACCCTTGCAGGTGTTCAACAGGGCTGGGTGGCACCAACATACTGATGGAGAAAGGCAGATTCTGGGAAGACACGCTCAGTATCATTCTATTCAGAGACATATACGCACAACCACAACACATCAATTGTGGATATAAAAACATGAAGTAAATGACAAAAATGTGCATAAGCCCAAATTACAGAACAGAGAACCTTGGAGCACAAAGTATAGAACAGAGAACTTTAGCGTCCAGATTGCAGAGAACTTTAGAGTCCAAATTATAGAACAGTGGCCGTGTCTGTGGAGAGTACAGATGGCTTAATGCTTCTCACCTGTCTCTCTTTTTACCTGGATATTCCTTCCTTCCTTCCCTCCTTCCTTCCTTCCTTCCTTCCTTCCTTCCTTCCTTCCTTCCTTCCTTCCTTCCTTCCTTCCTTCCTTCCTTCCTTCCTTCCTTCCTTCCTTCCTTCCTTCCTTCCTTCCTTCCTTCCTTCCTCCCCTCCCTCTCTCCTTCCTTCCTTCCTTCCTTCCTTCCTTCCTTCCTTCCTTCCTTCCTTCCTTCCTTCCTTCCTTCCTTCCTTCCTCCCTCCCTCCCTCCCTCCCTCCCTTCCTTCCTTCCTTCCTTCCTTTCTTCCTCCCTCCCTCCCTCCCTCCCTCCCTTCCTTCCTTCCTTCCTTCCTTCCTTCCTTCCTTTCTTCCTTCCTTCCTCCCTCCCTCCCTCCCTCCTTCCCTCCCTCCCTTCCTTCCTTCCTTCCTTCCTTCCTTCCTTCCTTCCTTCCTTCCTTCCTTCCTTCCTTCCTTCCTCCCTCCCTCCCTCCCTGTCTCCTTCCTTCCTTCCTTCCTTCCTTCCTTCCTTCCTTCCTTCCTTCCTTCCTTCCTTCCTCCCTCCCTCCCTGTCTCCTTCCTTCCTTCCTTCCTTCCTTCCTTCCTTCCTTCCTTCCTTCCTTCCTTCCTTCCTTCCTTCCTTCCTTCCTTCCTTCCTTCCTTCCTTCCTTCCCTCTCTCCCTCCCTCCCTCCCTTCCTTCTTTTCTCCTTTCTCTCTTTTCATTCTTGGATCTGAAACAAATAAAATAAGGCAAACACATCTTAAATTTGGATGGTACATACATAGATGTCTGTTATATTCTTTTCTGTATGTTTAAAAAATTCACAGAAAGCCAAACATATTATGCTTCCCTTTTGAGTAAGCATATGTTAGGATAGATGCTGGGATCAGTGTAAAAAATGTTGTTTTCTTGGTGAGATACACATGGAACTGTTAGAAGTGTAGCTTTAGGGAGAGATGTGGAGTTGGGGAAAGGATGGAGAGAGAGTGTTTGCGTTTCATTTAATTTATTTTTGTACTATTTGAAAATGCTATGAAGTATATGCCTTATTTCTTGTTTGTCTGTCCATCCATCAATTCTGCCCATGTCTGTCCATTCACCCATTAACCCATTACTCGTTAATCCATCCATCCATCCACCCATCTGTTCATCTATCCATCCGTTAATCCATCCATCCACTCATCCACCAATCCATCCACCCGTCCGTCCACCCACCCGTCCATCCACCCATCCATCCATCCATCCATCCATCCATTGGTAGATCTTCATCCAATCCTCTATGCTGGGATTTTAAACCGCATTCATCCTGTTCTTTCAGCTGTGGTACTGCAGAGCCCAGTCACTGTTACTCAGCACCCTAGCCATGCCTGTGGGCTGTTTGACAGCAATCCATCATCCTTCTCTGACAACATGGCACTGGGAATGTGGACAAAGCGTAGTCCTGCAGCCCGAGGAGATTAGGTGTGCTTGTGAGTTTGCTTTGTGTGAGAAGATCTAAGATCCGTGGTCCCACGGGGTGCTCGTCTAAGCCCCTTTCAGGCTGGCAGAGGCCACTCCTGCACCCAGCCCTTGCGGAGAC
The DNA here is from genome assembly GCF_027595985.1 of Sorex araneus. NCBI lineage: Eukaryota > Metazoa > Chordata > Mammalia > Eulipotyphla > Soricidae > Sorex > Sorex araneus. The sequence continues at coordinate 5,424,504 of NC_073304.1, read as the reverse complement.
CGTGGGGGCCAGGACGGGCCCTCTGGGGGATCAGAGCCACTGGGGCCTTTCTCTGCCCCCTTCCTTGAGAAGGGAAGGGACGAAAGATGGGGGAGGGGTAGAGTGTGTGTCTGTGTGCGCCCCACAAGCCAGGATCGGGGGCCTCTATGGAAGGACCACAGCAGTGCGCCCGGCTGTTGTCATTGATGCCCCAAAGAACCTTTGTAGGGTCGAATGGTTTCGAACCCCACGATGGGTAGCTCGAGCCCATTGCTCTCATTGTTCTCTTCCAGTGCTCTCACTTCGTAAGGACTTGTAGGATGCTTTCACCCTCTGGCGGGCGGCCGCTGCCTGCGGCTCAGGCCCACCCGAGACTCAGGCCCCCTGGGGGGTGGGGCATAAGTGAGGTCCATGAAACCTTTGCAGCCCCTCCTGAGGCGCCAGCGCCAGTGGGTAATCAGAGAAATGGACGAGGCGTCCCGGTGGCAGTCGCTCTGGATCGCTCCGAGAGCGAGTCCCGGGGACAGAAACTTCACGCAAGCGGCTTTCACTCTGCTCACAGCCTTTACGGAGTGGAGCGGAGCGTGCCGCACGCAGCCCCGTCCATTAGGTCTAATGGGCTGCTCCTTGCGGGGGAGGGGCCGTGAGTCACCCTGGGAGGGGCCTTCGCACTTCCAGGCTTTTAACTCATCACCTGAGCTCTGCGGTCGTGCAATTTGCCGACGGAACGGGCTCGTGTGTCTGGCTTCACGGCTCGGTCCCTGGGTGGCGGGGTGGAGGGGGGCTGGGTCAGCCCGCGTGGTCGGGGGACCGTGAGGTCTGCCAGGGACAGTTCTCACAGTCACGTGGGAAGGAGGTGAGGGCAGGGGGAGAGTCTGCCTCCAGGTATGTGTGTGTGGGGGGGGGGGCACTGGGGCGATAGCACAGTGGGCAGGGCATTCGCCTTGCACGTGGCCGACCCGGGTTCGATTCCTCCGTCCCTCTCGGAGAGCCTGGCAAGCTACCGAGAGTATCCCGCCCGCACGGCAGAGCCCGGTAAGCTCCCCGTGGCGTATTCAGTATGCCAAAGACAGTAACAATAAGTCTCACACTGGAGACATTACTGGTGCCCGCTCGAGCAAATCGACAGTGCTATAGTGCTACTGTGTGTGTGTGTGTGTGTGTGTGTGTGTGTGTGGCACAAAGGAGGGGGAAGGAGGGATGAGGAGGACCCAGGGAGAGCCCAGAGGGGCAACATCGGGAAGCCTGGGGTGGACGGACGCGGCCAGGGCTGGAGCAGCGGGGGCGGGAGGCCGGTGTGGCCACCCTGCGGGCACGGCCCGCCTGATACCCCTTAGCTGGTTCCAGGGCTGGTCCTGAGCGGCTGAGACCCCGGCTCCTCTGTGCAGGCCAGGGGCTCCCGGGACCACCTGGGCCACGCCTGGCAGTACTGGGGGCCACGCGGAGCTGGGGACCAAGCTCGGGCATGTGCCTGACGCTGCAGACGGGCTCCCAGGACCCCTTCTTCTGCTTGGTCTGACTCACTTGCCCTTCTCTCTCCTCTCCTCTCCTCTCCTCTCCTCTCCTCTCCTCTCCTCTCCTCTCCTCTCCTCTCCTCTCCTCTCCTCTCCTCTCCTCTCCTCTCCTCTCCTCTCCTCTCCTCTCCTCTCCTCTCCTCTCCTCTCCTCTCCTCTCCTCTCCTCTCCTCTCCTCTCCTCTCCTCTCCTCTCCTCTCCCCTCCTCTCCCCTCCTCTCCCCTCCTCTCCCCTCCTCTCCCCTCCTCTCCCCTCCTCTCCCCTCCTCTCCCCTCCTCTCCCCTCCTCTCCCCTCCTCTCCCCTCCTCTCCCCTCCTCTCCCCTCCTCTCCCCTCCTCTCCCCTCCTCTCCCCTCCTCTCCCCTCCTCTCCCCTCCTCTCCCCTCCTCTCCCCTCCTCTCCCCTCCTCTCCCCTCCTCTCCCCTCTTCTCCCCTCCTCTCCCCTCCTCTCCACTCTTCTCCCCTCCTCTCCCCTCCTCTCCCCTCCTCTCCCCTCCCCTCCCCTCCCCTCCTTCTTCTTCTCCTTCCCATCCTTGTACTCTTCTTCTCTGAACACTGACCCCTCACCCCAGGTGCTCCAAACCCCTTGTCAATGTGTCCGGATGGTCACTCCGACAATGACTCTAGGACTCTGCAGCACCCAGAGGTGACAGTGTCTCACCCCTCCCCTCAGCGTAACTGGAGGCAGACATGTAACTGTGCAATACGGACACAGGATGTCAGCGACTCCTGGTTTATCCTCAGGAGCTCACTGGTTGAGTAAAAAAAAATAACAATTTTATTAAAATATTTTTCTTTTTGGGTCACACCCAGTGATTCTCAGGGGTTACTCCTGGCTCTGCACTCAGGGATCACCCCAGTGGTGCTCAGGGGACCCTATGGGATGCTGGGAATCGAACCCGGGTCGGCCGAATGCAAGGCAAATGCCCTACCCGCTGTGCTATCGCTCCGGCTCCCCAAAAATAAAATAGTTTTCAGGGGCCAGAGAGATAGCACCGCGGCTGGGGCACTTGCCTCTCACGCCACACCCCGTCCAGTTCCCAGAGGCCCGATGGGAGACTAGGAGTGATTTTTTTTTTTTAGCTTTTTGGGTCACACCTCGTGATGATGCACAGGGGTCACTCCTGGCTCTGCACTCAGGAATCACCCCGGCGGTGCTCAGGGGACCCTATGGGATGCTGGAATTGAACCCGGGTCGGCTGCGTGCAACGCCCTCCCCGCTGTGCTATCGCTCCAGCCTCTAGGAGTGATACTTGAGCTCAGAGCCAGGAGTAAGCCCTGAGCACTGATGTGGCACCAGGAGCAGGAAGGATGGACGTTCAGTTTTGTTATCTGGCATCAACCTTACACACAGAACTTTCTGTTTCCAAAGGCATTTTTTTCTTTTTGAAACGCCGCAGACTCTTCTCAGAAGAATGTAAGCAAAAGTCTTCCATGAACCCAGGGTTTCTGCAGTGGGTGCTCCCTCCCCTCCCCCTGCAGGAATGATTGGGGGTGGGGTGGGGGCAGCTGTGGGTGCATTTCGAGAAGGCAGATTTCCAGGGCTGCTGAGGGAAAGGGGGAAGTGTGTCAGGTACATCTGGGAGCCCCTCCTCATCGCTTCGGCTTCCTCTCCCCCCACCTCGGTGAGCCCCCAGGAACTGTCGAGGCCTCCAGCATCAGGAGCCCCGACGCGCCCGCACATCTCTGACGGATCGGCTGGACCAAATCTCTCGATGCCTCGCACACTCTCTGGTGGCTGCACGATTCCACCGAGTCCTAACAATGCATCAAGGTCCGCCGTGACCTTTGGAAGGAGAAGCTTCGCAAGGAATTAAAAACGAGATGCCGCCGTTTCCCTCCCAGCCCCGGGCTCCCTCGGGGGCAGCTGACCCACGGAGACCACCCCTGCATCCTGGCTCCTGAGACTTCTCCATCCGTGACTCAGCCTCCCGCCCTGTTGTTGAGGAAAGGTGGGCGGCAGGAAACTCAGCTACCGCAGCTCAAAACACTGAGGTTTGGGGCTGGAGCGATAGCACAGCGGGGAGGGCATTTGCCTTGCATGCAGCCAACCCGGGTTTGATTCCCAGCATCCCATAGGGTCCCCTGAGCACCACCAGGAATAATTCCTGAGTGCAGAGCCAGGAGTGACCCCTGTGCATCGCCGGGTGTGACCCAAAAAGAAAACAAACAAACAAATCGAGGTTTGACTCTGAGTTTCCCCGGTAGCACGAGGGAGCTCGGAAACCTTCCTTCGCACGTCGGGCAGGAGAATCTGATGAACCAGATGCGGAGGAACCCAGAGGCCGTGTGAGTGTGTGTGTGGGTGTGTCTCAGCCCCCGGGAAGGAGGTGCTGCTGAAGCCAGAACAAAGGGACCAGCTCATGGTGGTGGAATATGTGCACTGGTGAAGGGATGGGTGTTCGAGCATTGTATAACTGAGACTTTAACCTGAAAGCTTTGTAACTTTCCACATGGTGAATTAATAAAAGAATTAAAAAAAAAAAAAGGGACCAGCTCAGAGAGCCGCAGGGTCTGTCTGCAGGCAAGCCAGACACTCCGGTCAGCCAAGACGACTCGGAAGCGCTATCTGTGCCCTGTAAGGTGCCTGGCCGAGCCCGGCTTGGCCATTGGCTCATGTCTCACCAGCCCGTGCCACTGCCAGTGTGAGGAACTGGCCCAGGACAGACCACAGGAATCGATTTAGCTTTCTTAAGACTCTTCTTTCAGGAGCCCGCATTGTAGAATAACTTGTCTATCTGTCCCTGAGCAAGGAATTTGGATACAGGCACCCTGGGTCTCAAGAAGGGTGGTGGTCAGACCAGATAACAAGACCCATATCACAGGACCCAGGACTGCCCCCAGAACCGGGACATTCCTGAATATTGGCGCAAATACTGATCTCTAAAGCCATAGGCTAAGGAGTGGTGTCCTTTTATATGGATTGGTTAAGAAGGTTTGCAATATTACAAATCTATTGGCTATGAAATGCGCGGGCTCTGCTGTAACGGCCGGGAAGGCCTATATAAGATCTCCTTTGGGGAAGCTCGGGGTCTTTTGCCCAACCTGCTGGACCTGTGTGTCCGCGTAGGCGGCTGGACCCTGGCTAGCCAGTCTCAAAATCAACCCTGCTTGCTGTTTGCAGTCTCTGGAGTCTCTGTCGTTATAGGGAGATCTCGATCCGCGCCCCAACACCAGCTCCGTGGTGAGCTCCCGGGAGGGCGGGCTTCAAGCTTCTTCCTTCCTCTCACAAGTGACGTTTGCTTGTCGCTGAGATGGCGCTAGTACGCTGGTGGGTGCTTGTGCTTACGTTTCTCCTTACAAGGCATCTGCCCCACCCCAGGTGTCAAGACCACCCTCCTCTACCCTCCTCCACCCTCCCCCACCCTCCCCCTGTGTCCCCTCCCCCGCCACCCCCCCACCCCCCCACTGCACCCCGCACACTTGCCGGCCTCCCTTCTCTCGTCAGACCCAGGGGCTTGCTTTCGGGGGCCACGGCTCTGCCTGACCTGTCCTCCTCCCTCTGGCTTCCTTCACTTCACGCGAATCCCTCCAGCGTGTCCCCGCGTGGCAGGGGCAAGATTTCCTCCTTTCAACCACGGCCGGCGTGGGCCGCAGCCTCAGGCGGTGTGAGGCCCAGGGACTGGCTTGGCCCGAGACTGCGCCGTGGCACGCAGATGGGACAGCGCTGGGGGGGGCCCTCTGGCCTCCCGCAACCTTGGTCTGTCCCACTGCTGGCCCAAAGGCCCCCTCTCCCCTCCCAAAGGCCCCCTCTCCCCTCCCTCCTGCTCTCTCCCTCTCTCAGTCCCTCCCACTCTCCCTCTCCTCCCTCTCTCCTTCTCTCTCCCTCCCTCCCTCTCTCTCCCTCCCTCTCTGTCTTCCTCGCTCTCTCCCTCTCTCTCTCCCTCTCCCCCTTTCTCTCCCCCCCTCTCTTCCTGTCACTCTTCCTCTCTCTTCCTCTTTCTCTCCCTCTCTCTCCCTCTCCCTCCCCTCCCCTCTTCCTCCCTCTCTCTCTCCCCTCTCACTCACTCTCACATACACACATACTCCTCTCTTTCTCTTCTCTCTCTCCCCCACCTTCTCTCTCTCTCTCTCTCTCTCTCTCTCTCTCTCTCTCTCTCTCACACACACACACACACACACACAGACACACACACACCACACACACAGAGAACAGGGCAGAGCGTTTCCCTAAACAGCCCGAGCACTCGTGACGGAGCATTCGCGCTTGTCCCATCACTCCATCTGGCACAAAGCCCCTTCCTGCCCGCCTGTCCCTCCCTCATTGCACTGCCCGGCCCCGCACACGTGTTGGCACTGCCCTGTGCCCGCTTTTGCCTCCTGGGTATCTTGGGCCCCTTCAGAGAAACTTGCAAGTTCCTCCCGGCCTGTGGAACCCCCCCACCCATCCTTCCCCACCCTCCCCTCCCCTGAGCTGGGGCTGGGGGTCCCCCCCTGTGGGTGCCCTGCCCCCTGCCCTGAGCACGGCAGGCTGTGTGCAGGGGTGAAGTCCTGAGGCAGCTTTGCGATGCCCAGCGAGGTGACCCCTCGGCCCCGACCCCCTGGCCCCCGCAGGACCCCCGAGCGGGAGCCAGACTGTGGCTGGGCAGGGAACAGACGCGACCGTGTGAGGCCCCTCGAGGGGCGGGGACCAGGTGGGGCCCCAGAGACGCCCTGACGGGAGGGGCGGGGCAGGCCCAGAGTGGGACCCTCCCTGGGACCAGCTGCTTGGGCTGGGGGGACGGGCTCAGCCCCAGGAGGGCGAGACTGTGGGGGCGGAGGAGGCTCCCCGCCCCGTCTGGGCTCCGCGGAGACGGGTCCAGGCCGTGACGCCGGGCAGGCGGGGAACAAGCCCCGGCGGGTGCGACCCGAGTCCAGACAGGAGGACCAGGCGGGCGGACACGCCCGTGGGGGGGGGGATGTCGCAGGCCCGGGCGGGTGTCCGCCTGGCTACTGGGGCGTCCAACAGACCCGGCAGGTGCAGCAGCCGAGTCCTCAGGGATGCCCCTCGAACCCGCGCCTTCCTGCCCTTCAGCCCCTCTGTGACCCTGCCGCCTGGGGGCTGGCGGGGGCTGGCGGGGGCAGCTGGCACCCCCCCCGGGCGCGGGGCGAAGGGCCAGCCCCGTAAGCTCGCCTCTCCGGGGCCTGGGCACGCTGAGGTTGCCTCAAGCCTATCCCACTGCCACTGTGTTCAAGGAGAAACTGAGGCAGAGTGTGGTTAGGGAGCTTGCGACCACAGTGGCTCCTCCCAGGCCCCAGGTGCTAGTAAGCCCCCCGCAGCCCCCCTGCTTTGCTCTGAGGGGCTGCAGTGCCGCAGTGCGTTGGGGCAGAAACCCGGCAAGTCTCTTTGCTTCGCCCTGGCAGGAGGCTCCCTGGGGAGGGCCCGCGGAGGGTGTGCGAGCTGCAGAGGGTGAAACCGGCCAGTATCTGCAGCGGGCACTGCAGGAAGGGGTGTCACGTGCCAAGGTCCTGGGGCAGTGAGCATGGCCGGGGAGAGCCCACAGAGATGGAGTAGACAGCTGAGAAGCCGAGGATCGTCCGCACCCTCGGCCTGTCTCTGAGCGGCATCAGGGGCCGGGGCCAGGGAGGGAGACGGCCTGTGTCCCCTGGCTCCCCGCGGCTCAGCTCTGAGCCCTCCTGGAGGGAGACTGCAGGGCCCGGGAGGGAGGGACAGGATGGGGGAGCGCAGGGGTCGGGTCGTGGGAACAGGCCCAGCTCGGCCTCGGCTCGGTGAGGAGCTGCGGGTCCCCCGGGGCTGTGGCCAGCGCGGAGCTGAGCCAGTGTCTGGGGGAGCTGGTGGGATCCGGGCGGGGGGCGCCCAGGGCACCCGCACTGCAGGGAGGGTCCACGTGTGTGCAGACAGCAGGGCCTCGGTTTCCCCTCTGGAATGGGGGTCCCCGACACACGCTGTGCCCCCCAACTCCTGTCCTTCCTGCGCAGTCTCAGCCTGGACACGGCACGCACAGGGCGGGCGGCCCTGGGCCTCGGAGCCGAGCGGCACCCTGAGCCCGTGTCCCCCGGCCCTCGGCGTCCTGCTGGCCCTCAGCTGGGCCTCACCGCGGGAGACCTCAGAGGACGCGGCTGCCCCAGCAGGCAGAGTTCCCGCGTGCGTGGGGACAGGGGCCATCCCGCCTGTGCGCCTGCCCCGCCCACGGCCCCACGTGCTTCCCTGTGCCAGCGCCGGCCTTGGTCAAGGGGCCACGCCACAGGCCGAGATGGCCCAGGGGCCCTGACCACGGAGGGACTTACTATTCCTTAGGGGACACAGACCGAGATTTGGAGTCATTCCCAAGTCATCCAAGTCATCCCTCCCTCCCTCCCTCCCTTCCTTCCTTCCTTCCTTCTCTCCTTCCTTCCCTCCTTCCCCCTCCCTCCTCCCCTCCCTCCTCCCCTCCTTCCTTCCCCCTCCCTCCTCCCTCCCTCCCTCCCTCCCTCCCTCCCTCCCTCCCTCCCTCCCTCCCTCCCTCTCTCCCTTCCTTCCTTCCTTCCCTCCTTCCTTCCTTCCTTCCCCTTCCCTCCTCCCCTTCCTCCTCCCCTCCTTCCTTCCTTCCCCCTCCCTCCTCCCTCCCTCCTCCCTCCCTCTCTCCTTCCTTCCTTCCTTCCTTCCTTCCTTCCTTCCTTCCTTCCTTCCTTCCTTCCTTCCTTCCTTCCTTCCTTCCTTCCTTCCTTCCTTCCCCCTCCCGCCCTCTCTTCCTCCTCCTTCCTGGGTTTGTTATTGGGGGGTCAGTCCTCCCAGCTGTGCCCAGAGGGGTACATGTTATCAGGGGCCACTCTGGGGCTCCTGTCCTCAAGGCTTGGACTCCTCACTTCGAGATCTCTCTCTCTGCCCTCCGAAACCTCCTTTGCACGGGGGACCCTCTCTCAGAGGTTTCCCAGGGGGCTCTCTCCCTCCCTTCACATGGCGGTCCCCTCTTAGCCCAGCTGGGCGCCCCCCGCCTGACCTCAGTATCCGGGCCCCACATTTGCTCCGTGTCTGTGGTCCGGCCTTTCCCCCCAATCTGGGCAGTGTCTGGTCGGTTGTTGCACTCCCAGATCAGCACTCAGAGGGGGCACGCGAGGGGCCCCAACACCACATAGCCGGTGATACTATGAGGGGACAGTGCGAAGGAAGCAGATTGGCCTGGACAGTGGGAGGACCCAGGGGAAGCCTTTGACTTGGTTTCTGGGTTGATTCGCTTCTCTCTGGAGGAGGATGAGACTCGGACACAGAGACCAGCCGGCCAGAGGGTCCCAGCGCCCGGCCCCTCCGAGACGCACCAGACTCTGCCACGTGCACATCACCGCGTGGGACCTGCCAGCCCCCCTGTCCCAAAGCGGGCGCGGGTCTCTGTGCCCGGGGGTGGGAGGACAGGGAGAGGAGGGGAGGGCAGTGTCCCGCCACCCCGCTCCCCTGCAGCGCCGAGCAGAGAGGCGCCAAGTGGAGAAACAAGCGTCGCCGGGCTCTGGCGTTGCTCTGCTCAGGAAAACAACGGGAGCAGAGCGAAGCCGTACATATGTTAAATTCACATCAGTAATAAAGATTAAGTAGAAGTTAATAGCGTCCCAGTCATGCTTGCGGAGGTAATCTCCTTTCTGAAAATTCAAAATTAGATTTGGAGGATCGAAGCAAACAGGGGGTGAGACTTTGGCGTAATATTTTAATCAAATTGTCATGAGTGAGTGGATACAATTAAGAATTCTGTCAGTCACTGCACCGAGGCCCTTTGTCCTCAGCGGCGGGGGGGAGGGGAGCACGGGGCCATCCTGGGGGGAGATTAAACTTGACCTTTCCTGGCCTCTCTGCTTTTGACCCTCTCGCTGGGCTTTGCTTGTTAGATTGCCCTTAAAATTTTTTTATATATATATGCATATATATATATGTGTGTGTGTGTGTGTGTATGTGTGTATATGTGTGTGTATGTGTGTGTGTGTATGTGTGTGTATGTGTGTGTGTGCATGTGTGTGTGTGTGCTCGCAAAATATCCGAGTATCTGCGTGTGAGCTGACAGGCACACGTGCTTCAGGACTGCTCATGTTTGTCCTAATGCACACGGAGTGTGCCCGTATGGACACACACATGCGTGGGATGCAATCACGCCAGACGCGTGTGCCTGCAGGAACGGAGACGGAACAAAGGGTCCACGCTATCGCCCCGGCAATACAGCCAGGCCCGGGGGGCTCCTTCACACCCTCTGTGGCTTCATTTGCTGCCAAACACCCTCTGTGGCTTCATTTGCTGTCGGACACACACATACACATACACACACACACACACACACACACACACACACACACACACACGGACACCCTCGGCTGGAGATGGGCCATGTCACCTGGGCCTGGACCCCCCCCCCCACCCCCGCCAGGGTGAGCTCCTGAGTCAGGGGCACGTTCCTCGGACCCTCTTTCCAAGGCCCCATTTATTTGTTTTCATTTTGGAGGGTGGTTAGGCCACCCCCAGCGGTGCTCAGGGCTTGCTCCTGGCTCTGTGCTCAGGAGTCACTCCTGGTGGGGCCGGGGGACCACAGGGGATGCTGGGGATTGAACCCAGGCCGGCTGCTTTGGAAGGCCAGCGTCCTACCTGCTGTCCCATCGCTTGGGTCCTGTTCGTAAAGGCGCAACAAGGGGCAAAACGACTTCCCCTTCCCCTTCGGGGTTTATTTCTGATCCAAGAGTGGGGCTGGGGGTGGGGGGTGGGTTAGGCTTAGCAGGGAGGGATGTGACACACATTTCTTCTCTCCTCGACAGGAGCCTGCCGCGCGCATCTCTTATTTATCAGTGATTATAAATCAATAAGGAGGGCGGCAGAAGCAGCCAAACCAGGCCCTGGAGCCGCAGACGCCCACGCGCACGCCCGCAGCATATCTCACGCGGGATTGATCATCTTCCGCAGATTCACGTACACTGGAGTTAAACAAAAATATTCAAAATTGTTTTCCTCCCAGACTGCGGCCGGAATGGGCCTGTGGGGGCTTGGAACACAGACAGGGGGCAATGCCACCCGGGTGACGGGGCTGCGGCTCCCATGGGGGCTGATCTCATCGTCTGTCATGGGACAGAATCTGGGGAGACCCGGTCATTCCGCTGACCCTCCACTCGCGGGAACATTTTGAGGCCAAAGGCTCTACTTATTATTTTTATTATCATTATTATTACTATTATTATTATTAATATTATTATTATTAAATATATAAATGCACTGCCCATATTGCATTTGGGGATTCTTTCCTATCAATTGACAGACCCTGCCCCCCCCCAAATGTGCTGGTGACACCCCAGCCTTTGGACTTCAATTTTTTTTTTCCTACCGAAAACAAGCCTTCTGTTAATTCAGCAATAAGACCCCCTGTATGCACAAAAAAAAAAAAATGGCATTAGCGGCGGCTGAGCGGGGGCCGCGGCGTGGGGGGCGGGCCGCTCGGGACCCCGCGTTCCCTCCTCCCCCTCCCCGGACGCGGCCGGGCCTGCGCACTCGGCACCCGGCGCCGGCCCGTGCGATTTGCATAACTAAACCGTCTGCGCGCCCGCTCGGCTGCCCAGGTGCAAGGCCATTTGCATATAGAGCAGGCGGAGGTCCCCGGAGTCACCGCAGACCGCAGCGACTGCTGAGCCCGCAGTCCGCGCAGCCCGGGGAGGAAATTGGAATGACAAAAAAAAAAAAAAAATAGGGGGAAAAGGGAAAAAGAGAACAAGTGTGGCCAGTGGCCAGCAAGGCTTGGGCAGCGATGCCCAGAGAAGCCCAGGCCCGGCAGCCAAAGGCAGGGACACCCCTGACCCCCCCTTCCCCCCCAGGAGGTGCTGCACCCCCAGAGAGGGGGAGGGGCGGGGGAGGGCTGAGACGCCCCCGGGACTGGAACTCCCAGAACTCGCCCACGGGAAAGATGAGGCAGGAGCCGCGGTCGAAGGGAGTTTGGGAGTGGACGGGCCATCGGGCCCAGAGGGCTGGCCGCCGCCTGGCAGGCTTTGTGTGTGTCTGTTACCTGGCGGCTCGCAGGACTTGCTCTGGGCTCTGTGCTCAGGGCTCACCCCTGGGGGATGCCGGGGATGGAACCTGGGTGGGCCACGAGCCCCTGCACACGTCCCAGCATTAGACACGGACGCATGAAAGTCCACATCTCAAGAGGGGAGATGCAGGCAACCATGTGCTTGGGTGACACATGTGCTCGGGTGACACATGTGCTCGGGTGACACATGTGTTCGGGTGACAAATGTGCCTGGCCACATGGGCGCAAGCAGCTCACAGGCTCGGGCAGCATCCGCGCGCCCTTCCTTAGTTCCCGGTGGCCTTTATGGGGTCTGTCCCGCCTGCCCCCACCTGGGCCTCCTTCCTAGGTAAAAGGCCGTCGCTGAGGAGGTCACTCGGGAGCGGTGACCTCTTCTTTGAAATTCCTTCCCTGGACTTTTGTCTCTGCAGAAGCTTCTGGGTCTGTTGCCGGCTCCAGGCGAGGGTCTTACCAGCCTCAGTTCCCGTTTCCCGCAAGGCTGGCCTTTGCAGCTTCAGAGCTGTGACCCCCGGGACATTTGCTGCCCTCTGGGAGGGGCCTGCCCTGTCCACCTGCCCGCCTGCCTGCCGGCGTCTCCCTCTCCCCGACTCGGGCTGCAGACACCCGCAAGTCAGAGGGGGGCTGCGCACCCCTCAGACCCCAACCTGCTGGTCCAGGGCCAGAGTGGAATCTCGGGGCTTGGCCACCTCGCTGGCCCCGCACGACTTGGCCATGTCCACAGCTGAGGAGGGGTCGGAGGGCACGCGCCACAGCGGGCGGGGCGGGGGTTCCCACAGCGCCCCTCCTTGGGGCTCGCCCGCTCTCGGCGCGGCTTAGGCGGGCCACAGAGCGTCTTGGAAGCGGGTGCAGGCGGTGCCCCAGGATGGCGCCTTGGCGTGGCTGGCCACGTGCGCTCTGGTCAGCGGGCACGTCCCCGTCACCACAGCACCAGGGCACACGGAAGCGGGCGGCGGGCACGCCCCTTAGCGGTGGGTGGACACGGGCACTGGCCCTGCTGGCCGCACCACGGTCTGTGTCCTTCGACCCGTGTTCAAGGCCCCCTCCAGGGCGGAGGGCGTGCTCGGCCTGGCGCCGTCTCTGCCCTGAGCCATGCAGGGGGGAGGCGGGGGGCCCACACACGACTGTGAGTCCCTGTGAGCCAGGGGCTGGGAGTGACCCTGAACCATGCAGGGGGGAGGCAGGGGGGCACACACGACTCTGAGTCCCTGTGAGCCGGGGGCTGGGAGTGACCCTGAACCATGCAGGGGGGAGGCGGGGGGGGCACACACGACTGAGTCCCTGTGAGCCGGGGGCTGGGAGTGACCCTGAACCATGCAGGGGGGAGGCGGGGGGGGCACACACGACTGAGTCCCTGTGAGCCGGGGGCTGGGAGTGACCCTGGGTGTGGCCCCACGCCTTCCAGAAGGTCATTCTTCCGTCACGGGCCCCATGCGGCTGCACTGGGTGGACGGGAGAGAAGACTCCAGTGCCGGGGTCCGAGAGAAGCCCCTGGCTTGCCTTCCCAGGGCAGGCCCCGCTCCTCTCGGGGTGCTGGCTCCAGGGAGCTGGTGATGGGGGACTAGGCCCTCCTGCTTTCCCCTCTGAAGCGCCTCCTCCCCACCCCACCCCCTCCTTTGAAACCATGAGTGGGGGTGCAGGGAAGGACTGCCTTTCCCCCCTCTGGCACCTACAGTGCTCGAGGGTGCCTGGGGGTGGCGGTGGGGGCTGGGGTCACGGTCCCCCAGGGTTTGAATGTCACTTGTTGTCAGCCTGGCATCCTGCGTGGTTCCCATGGCAACGGAGCACCTGTAATCTCCCTGAAAAGGGCAGTGAGGGGTGTGCACCCGCTGCTGCCTTTGTTTCTCTTGACGGATTCGAGTTTAACCTTGAAGCCAGGGAAATAAAGGGCAGAGAACGCGGAGGGCAACACGTGGGCGCCACGGGCAACGGGGAGGCGGGACTCAGGGCTGGGCTGCAGGTGAGGGGGCGCTGAGAGGAAGCACCAGAAGAGACCGGGGCACTCTGGGGCTCAGGGGGTGGGGGGGGCAGTGGGGAGGAGGGGAGAGAGAGGGGGGGAGGAGAGAGGGAGAGAAGGAGGAGAGAAAGAGAAGAGAGAGAGAAGGAGAGAGATACAGATGGAGAGAGACAGAGACAGAGAGAAGGAGGGAGAGAGACAGAAGGAGAGGAAGGGAGAGAGAGGAAGGGAGGGAAGGAGAGGGAGAAATGGAGCGAGGAGAAGGAGAGAGGAACAGAGAGAGAGCGAGAGGGAGAGAGACAGAAAGAGAGACGAAGAGAGAGACGGAGAGAGAGGGAGAGAGAGGGGGGAGAAGAGAGGGAGAGAAGGAGGAGAGAAAGAGAAGAGAGAGAGAGGGAGAGAGATATGGAGAGAGACAGAGAGAGGGAGAGAGAGAAGGAGAGAGACAAAGAGAGAGATGGAGAGAGAGGGAGAGAGGGGGAGGAGAGAGGGAGAGAAGGAGGAGAGAGAGAGGGAGAGAGACAGAGACAGAGAGGGAGGGAGAGAGACAGAAGGAGAGAGAGGAAGGGAGAGAGTCAGGGAGGAGGGAGAGACGGAGCGAGGAGAAGGAAAGAGAGGAACGGAGAGAGAGCGGGGGATCTGATGGGGGCCCTGCGTGTCTGCTGTGGGACAGGCGCGCTGTTGGGGATGAAACGTTGGCACGAGTCAGGAAGCACGTGGCAGCAGCACGGACCGTCCCGGCTGGACCGGAAGGTGCACGTCTGGGGTGCGAGTCTCTGCCACAGAACAGCTCCAGGCGCGAGAAAACGCAGGCTGGGAGAAGTCGGGCTGCGGACGCCTCCCCGAGCACCAGGCGCAGAGCCGGGAGGGGCAGGGTGGTGCGTCTGCATCTTCGGGGTCCCAGCTGGGGCCGGGAGGGGCCCAGGACTCCAGGTGTGAACGAAGGTGCTCCTGTGCCCTCTCGCTGCTGGCTGCTGCTGGCCCCTGAGAGCAGGGCAGGGGACCCCGGTCTGGCTGGAGGGTCTCCGTCCGGGCCCCAGGGCCATCCCCGGGTCTCCTCCTCCTCCTCCTTCGGCCTCCGGAACCCCGGCCTGCAGGGTGCTGGCGGAGTGGCTGCGCCATGGAGCCGTGACTCTGTGTCAAGCACGTGTTGGCCGAGGGCCTTACCGGGGTGGCGGGGAAGGAGCCCAACCCCCGGCAGTGGGGTCCCTCAGGGTGGGAAGAGCAAGACCCCTGTGTGTGTGCGTGTGGGGGGTCCCTTGGTCTCAGGGCTTTGCCCCACCTACTCCCAGATCCAAGCCAGGGCAGTGGGGGAGGAGAGGCTTCGGGGTGAACCTTCTCACAGTGGGGCGCTGCCGTGCCAGGGCCAGGGGGCCTCAGGCACACTCGCGTCCACCTGCTGCGCTGGACCTGGGAATGTGTCCCCTTCACCCTGCAACTTAGGGGGTCCCGGAACTGACATTGGTTTTGTTTTTTTGCTTTTTGGGCCACACCCAGCAATGCTCAGGGTTACTCCTGGCTCTGCACTTAGGAATCACTCCTGGCAGTGCTCAGGGGACCATATGGGATGCTGGGAATCGAACCCAGGTCAGTCGCGTGCAAGGCAAACACCCTATCCACTGTGCTATCGCTCCAGCTCCCCCCGGAACTGACATTGGGGTAGGAGAAAACTCTTTCGGGTCTGGGGGATGGTGTGAGAGGGACTCAGCGGAAGCACCAGCTTCTTGCCTTCGTCAGGGCGAGACTCCCAGGCGGGTGTCGATCGTGGGCAAGGCGGGCAGTGTGGCTGCCCCCGAGGTGTGGGCAGGGACTCGGGGACACGGGGAGGGTTGCACGGGCCGAGCCGACTGGGGGTGGTCTAAGGGGTTGGGTTCGAGTCTCATAGTCGTGCGGTGCTCAAGCCGCCATGTGTGGGGAAGGACACTTATGTGCATTGGCACGCGTGTCACCGGCACCCAACTGATTCCGCAGTGAGAGGGAGGGTCGCTTACCCTGCAGTTTGCTCTGGGGCCACACTCAGGACGTCACCCTGACACGGAGCCCAGGGAGCACTCCCGTGGGGCTCTGGGGACCGAAAGGGCTGGCGGGGGTGGGAGCCAGGGCCGCTGCGGGCCAGGCCAGCGTCTTCACGCCCTGGGCTGTCTCCCAGCCCCGGAGTCTGGGGTCTGTGTTTCCTTAAGGACACGCATGTAAGACAAACCCCGGCTCCCGTGACGTCTGCAAGCTGCTCTCCGCCACGCCCTCGCCCTCGCTGTGTCCGCGTCCCTGGGTTATCTGTTCCTCGCACGCATGCAGGGGGCGTCATTCCCTCTCACCAGCCACCACCTGCCTCTGCCGGGCAAACTCCCCTCGGGCTTCCTCTGTTTTGCCACAGATGGCAGGAGGCCCTTAGCGTGGCCGCGAGCACTGTTCCATGGAGTCTGGGGAGCACAGTTCCCCCGAGTCTAGTGGAGACCCTGGGGTTGAGTCCACGGCTAGGGGAACTGTCAGTAAACACTGGTGGGGGGGTTCAACTGCCTTTGGGGACTGTGTCCCTCGAGACCCAGGAGAGGGACCCCGGAGACTCGGGGCTCTGCTTGAGCTTCCGGAAGCCGCCCCGGCTGTTTCCCGGCAGGGCTGCAGCCCGTCGTCTCCCCGCCCCTCTCAGAGCTGGGTGATCCGTGTTTAAGCCGCTCTCCGTCCCCGCGGAAAGGTGGTCCCGCAAGTTCCAAGGGGAGGTGCTGTGTAGCCTGGTCTTGTCATCTGGAAGAACTGACCGCGGGACTCGAACCCTCGTGCACAATAGTTGACAGCAAACTTCGCCCTTCCAGAGTGGACACTGCACAGCTGTCTCCTGGGGGCCCCTTAGCCCCGGGGCCCTTGCACAGCCCTGCCAGACTTCGTGCTGGGGCTCCCCAAGGTCGGAAATGGCCTCAGCGAGCAGACCCAGGCCAGCGGCTGGGGGTTCGGTGGGGCGGGGGTGACTGCTAACACGTCCGGGGGCTGCTCGAGGGGCGACACAAGCATTCTGGACCAGGGGGAGGTGGTGTTTACACATGAGGGAGGGGGTGAGCAAGTGGGGGTGAGCTGGAGACGGTGCTGGGTGGGCTTCATGGCAGGTGGGATTTGCTACACATGCACGAACACACATGCCCATGAACACATGCCTGAACATGTGTGCATGCACACACGTGCATACTTGTGTGCACACATAGGTACATACATGCCCACACTTACCCACATGCACACACATTCAAAAATACACAGGCACACTTGTGCACACAGGTTGACACAAGCACATGCCTGACCACAGGTGCATGCACACATCAATCACCTGTGTATGCTTGCACATGAACATGTGCACAAACAAATACACACATGCACGGTTTGTACACACATGAACACACTATGCATACCCGCGGGTACACATGTACATATAGACATATGTATGCTTGTACATATGTACACACATGCATACATGCATGCACACACATGTGCACATGCATGCACACACATGTGTTGGGGCTGCTCCTTGATGCCTAGCTGGTCCTGCCCCAAACTCGGAACCTCATGCAGGGGCTGAGGCCCTGAGCACAGGGACGTCAGGACCACTGTCCTCATGGTCACTCCTGGCCATATGCCCACATGCCCACCCTTGTGCCTCAGTTGCTGCCGGGCTGTGTCAACAGCTCCCTGACTCTTGGATGTGGGGGCTCCGGGTCTGAGGTCCTTCCCCTCTCAGCACTTCCTCCCGGGCAGCCCCTCAGCTTCCTCCCCTGTTGGGGGAAAGGGTCACTGTGGCCAGACGGGGCCGGAGGGCAGGGCCTTGAGGCAACAGCAGCCGGACCTTCTGCCCAGCCCCAGGGAGTTCAGGGCTGTCGTGTGGGACGGAAGGACGTTCTTCAGGGCCTGCGTGAAGGCACAACCCCGCATTCCCGCAGGCACCCCCCTGCCTGGGGGCCAGAGGGGTTTGGAGGAGGGAAGTCAGTCCGGGGTCAAGGCCACGGCAGGCTCTATCTGACAGCCCCCAGAGGCTGCTCTTTCTTGGGGCAAGTCCATGGTTGGACACTCGCCACAAGTGTGTGGGGGGAGGGCAGTGAGGGCAGAGAAGGGACCAGTATGACAATGACAGTTAGAAATAACCACTCTGGACAAGAACTGAGAGTAGGCAAAGGGATGGACGTGCCTATGTCCGTGTCCGTATCGCTCACCATAAGAGAGAGAGAGAGAGAGAGGGAGAGAGAGAGAGAGAGGGAGAGAGAGAGAGAAAGAAAGAGGAGAGGAGAGAGAGAAAGAGAGAGAGGAGAGAGAGAGGAGAGAGAGGGAGAGAGAGAGAGGGAGAGAGAGAGGGAGAGAGAGAGAAAGAGGAGAGGAGAGAGAGAGGAGAGAGAGAGAGAGAGAAAGAGAGAGGAGAGAGAAAGAGAGAGAGGAGAGAGAGGAGAGAGAGGGAGAGAGGGAGAGAGAAAGAGGAGAGGAGAGAGAAAGAGAGAGAGAGGAGAGAGAGGAGAGAGAGAGAGGGGAGAGAGAGGGAGAGAGAGAAAGAGAGAGGAGAGAGAGAGAGAAAGAGAGAGAGAGGAGAGAGAAAGAGAGTGAGGAGAGAGAGAGGAGAGAGAGAGAGGGAGGGAGAGAGAGGGAGGGAGAGAGAGAGAGAGGATGAAGGAAAGTGTTAGCCACAGAGGCAGGTGGAGTGGGGGGGTGGCAGGGCGGGAGGGAAACTGGGGACGTTGGTGGTGGGAAATGCGCCCTGGAGAAGGAGCACTGGACGACTGAGGCCCAATTACGAGCAGCCTTGAAACTGATCTCACTGTGATTCAAAGGAAATAAATTAAAAGAAAAAAATAAACAAAGGATGAAAGATCTACGCACAGCAGCACCCAAGGGACCCTGGCCCCTCCCTGGGCGTGAGTCCCGGCCCCTCACACGCGGTGCTGCAGAAGGCTCCGAGTCCCTCCCTGCACCGTGCCGAGACGCTTAGTGGCGATGACCCACCAAGTGCCACGTGTGTGGCCTCTGCCTCTATTGACTGCTGGCTCGGGGCCTCTCCTGCAGTGCTCGGGGGCCTGGGGCCACTCCTGATGACACTGTGGACCAGCCACTGTCGGCTCTGCCCAGCACAGTCCTCGCGGTGCCGGGGACGGAGCCCGGGGCCCGGAGCACAGAAGGTCTAGCCTCGTCTCAGTGCGACCTGCTCTGCTGGCAGCGGGTGCACTTGGTTTGGGGACTGCAACCCGCAGTGCTCGGGGCCACTCCTGGCTGTGACCACACTCGCTGGGGTCAGCAGCGGGCCAGGAAGGCACCTCAGCGCCACGTCACCGTGGGGCCCTGCCCAGGGTGTGTGTGAGCTGTGTCGTCTCCAGTGTCTCCGTCTCCACAGTCAGAGAGAGTCTCGCGGGGGCCGGCCCAGACAGGATGAGGCCGGGCATGTAAGACCATTCTCCATCCCCTCTGCCGGCGGCGGGTTCTCAAGGTCTGTCTTTGCTGCCCACCGCCACTGCCTCTGGCCTGCTCTGGGCACTGGGCCGCCGCCGCCGGGTTAGGGACGCCACTCTGCCCGGAACCTTGCGTGCGCACTGCTGTGTCTGCCCGTGCTCAGACTCAGGAGACCCACTGATGGGGCCGAGCAACAGCACAGCGGGGAGGGCGCTTGCCTTGCACGTGGCCGACCTGGGTTCGATCCCCGCATGATCCCTTGAGCGCCACCAGGAGTGACACCTGAGTGTAGAGCCAGGAGTAATTCCTGAGTATCGCCAGGTGTGACCCCAACAGCTAAGTTAATTAATTAATTAGCAAAAGGAAAGAAGACTGGCGGCCCACGTGGGACTCCGGGATGGCGGTGGGGCCGGGTCTGGACGTCCAGCTCCCGCCCTCTCGGCTGAGGGCCAGCAGAAACCTCATCGGAAGCTGGACTTGCCTAAGTGGCGTGTGTGGACGGGGGCATGAAGCCGAGGAATGGGAAGATGCTCCTGGTGGTGACATTGGACAGAGGCTGCGGTCCACCTGGGAGGGGCCTGTCCCCCATGGGTGCTGCAGCTCTCCCAGAAGGGTGTGGCCACCGATGTCCACGGCAGCTCCCAGCACCATAGCCAGGAGGGGAAGAACGACGGGTGAACGGATGAAGAAGCTGCAGTCCAGAGACAAACGGCAAAGTACGCCGCCGCTGGGGGAATAAAGGCGTGCGGTGTGGTGTGGATGGAACTGGGGGGTCTCGGGCTGAGCGAAATAAGCCGGAGGCCGGAAGACAGACACAGGAGGCGCTCACTCATCTCTGGCGTAGAGAGAAAAGCAGATCAACGGGTGGAAAATAGCAGTTGAGAAAGAATGTCAGGTACTAGAATACGCACCTGAAAGTGGCAAGTTAGTGTGTGTGTGTGTGTGTGTGTACGTACATATTTGTACCTGTGTGTGCGGGTGTATGCACGTGCCTATGTGCACACACATGCATGTGCATGTGTGTGGGTGTGTGTATATGTGTGTGCATGCACATATGTGCGTGTGTGCATGTGTATGTGCACACATACGTGTACATGTTTATGAGTGGGCATGTGTGCATATGTGTGCATGTATGTATGCGCATGCATACGTGCACACACGTGCGTGTGCACGTGTGTGCTTGGGCATGTCTACATGTGTGTGTGCATGCATGTGTGTGTGCATGTGTGTAACAAATGGGCTGCGTGGGGAGTCTGGAGCACATGGTGGTACTATGGGTGGGAACAGTTCATACCAAAACTCCAAGCTGTCAATCACAGTAATGGGGGCAGGGGTGGGAGGGAAGGGACATTGGGTGGAGATGACTCGGTGGGGCTTTATAGTAACTTGACAGAAACATGTACACTATTGTAACCCTATTACCTAAGTGATAATTTAAAAAAATTTCAAAAACCAAAATAAAGGGGCCCGGAGCCCAACAGCTGAGGCTGGACGGGGCGGCCAACCTGACCCACAGCTGTGGACACTGCGGTTTGGGGCCCGGAGGCAAACCCGGGAAGGGCCTCTGGGCGGTTTGTCGCCCAGCCTGGCTGGCGAGGCTGCGACTGCGGCTTGGGGGAGAAGAGTCCATTTATCTGGCTCGCTCGCACGGTCTAATTGGAAACGTGGAATTACCACTTAGAGTGATGGGAGCGGGCGCGTCTCGGAGCCGTGAAGCTAAAATGAACTGTGAAGTTACGTCCCGGAGCCGAGCGTTGTGACGGCGGCAAGAGGCTTTATTTGAAATTAGAAAATGAAAATTACCGATCAATGCCGTCAGAGTGCGATGGATGGGCTCGCGATTGCGCCCCGGGAACGCGTAACTCAACCCACACGGCCTGTTTACCTTCGCGAGACGCCCGCGCCCCCCCGAGTCGGACACACACTCCCAATAGATCAGGCCTGGTGCCGTGGGGAGGCAGCTGATAAGCCCCGGAAGCAGGCTGGGGGGAGCCAACGGGGGGGCTGGGACCCAGGGGGTGCGTCTTCCTCAGAGACGCTCTCAGAAGCTGAGACCTTGAGCAGGGTGCAGGCCCAGAGGCCAGGGGTCTCTCTCTCTCTCTCTCTCTCTCTCTCTCTCTCTCTCTCTCTCTCTCTCTCTCCCCCCCCCCCTCTCCTCTCTCTCTCTTTCTCTCTCTCTCTCTATATGTATATACATATTTTGCTTTTTTGGGGGGGTCTCACACCCGCGATGCTCAGGGCTTACTCCTGGCTCTGCACTCAGGAATCACTCCT
This sequence comes from Sorex araneus, assembly GCF_027595985.1. Classification (NCBI taxonomy): domain Eukaryota; kingdom Metazoa; phylum Chordata; class Mammalia; order Eulipotyphla; family Soricidae; genus Sorex; species Sorex araneus. The sequence continues at coordinate 5,403,413 of NC_073304.1, read as the reverse complement.
GGTGGTGCTCGGGGGACCATATGGGATGCTGGGAATCATACCCGGGTCCGCTGCATGCAAGGCAAACGCCCTCCCTGCTGTGCTATCGCTCTGTCCTTGGGTCTATATTTTTAATTAGCGACGTCAGGCTCTGCTTGGACATACTTTATTTGTTCGCTGTGGTCGTGTCGATGGGACCCAGGGCACATGTGCTCAAACCCGGGCCCTCATGCATGTAAAGCAAGTGCTCAACCTTTGAGCCATGTCTCAGGCAGGACCTGATCATTATTTTTTTTCTTTCACTTTGTTTTCTGGGCATCCCTGCTGGTGCTCAGGGATCACTCCTGGCAGGGCTCAGGAGCAATATAGGGTGCTGGGGATCTAACCCAGGTTGGCTGTGTTCAAGGCAAATGCCTCAAGCCCTGTACTTTCTCTCTGATCCCCAGGTTTTCATGGACGAGCCTAAGCCCCAAGAAAGCTTTGCCCATCCTTGAAAATGCTAGAATCTTGCTCCAGACAGCATGATCTCTGTGGGATGAACTGCACGGGGATGGAGGGTGGCGCTGGGACCGTTGGGGAGGTCACTGAGTCCTTCTTCCTTGCTGTCAGTTCAGGTGACCTAAGACCGGATTGTGCCTTTGTCCCCAGCCGGGTTGGGCTGCACCCCAGAAGACTGACGGACGAGAAGCAGCGCCCTGGTTTCCGACGGGCACCGTCTAGAGAAAGGACAGGGTTTCGCAGGCCGTGAGGCACAGAAATAAGGGAGCGCAGGATGCGGGGTCCCAGTGGGTGTTTGGGCTCGGATTGTCCCAGCTGGTGGGGCAGAGGGAGGGGCCACAGGGCGGGAGGGGAGAGGGCGAAGGGGCAGCAAAGGCCAAGGGCCAGCCGCCTGCTGGGTCTGGGGAACAGGGCTGGGGTCCCTCAGCAGATGCCCGGGGCGAGTTGGCAGCAGAAACTTGAGCAGAGCCTGTGTCTTCATCCCTGACCTTCTGCCCACCTCGGGGTGCCCCACGGTGGTGGGGGGACCCAAGAGGGCTCCGGTGTGTATCCTATGCCTCAGGGCCTGTGTTCTCTTCCTGGAACCCCAAGGTCTCTTCCTGGAACCCCAAGGTCTCTTCCTGGAACCCCAGGGTCTTTTCCTGGAACCCCGAGGTCTCTTCCTGGAACCCGAGGTCTCTTCCTGGAACCCCAGGGTCTCTTCCTGGAACCCCGAGTTCTCTTCCTGGAACCTCGAGTTCTCTTCCTGGAACCCCAGGGTCTCTTCTTGCAATCTCAAGTTCTCTTCCCAGAACCCGGCATTTTCATCCCTGAAGCCAACTTTATGCTCCTGGAACCCCGCTTTCTTATCCCTGAACCCCACTTTCTCACCCCTGAACCCCCCTTTCTCACCCCCGAACCCCGCTGTCTCATCCCCGCACCTCGTGCATCTCTCCATTCGCCTCCAGCCGTTGCCAGCCCCTCCCGCTTGGCTCCTGCTGGTCCCCCAGATCACAGAGAGCCTCCCAAGGGGTCTCGATTGCCTCCTGCTGCTCTGCCCTCGCCCGTGCCACGTTAGGCTTTCAGCAGATGTCCGCCGCTGCCACTGGCCCGAGTGACAACGCCCCGACAGCGCCCCGGCTCTGAGTCGAGCCTTGAACCGACTGCAGAGCGACAGGTTCCCGCCCGGGCTGGCCCCGTCCGCCCCCCTTGCTGTGTCTGCCACACAGATGGCTCCAGCCCCACGGGCTGCCCCCATCCACGTCCCTCTCCTATCCATGCGTCCCCTACCCTCGGAGGAGCGAGCTGAAGCCCCTTCTCTAGTCCTCAAGCTCATGGAGGCCTTGCTCTCCAGCCTTCCTCCCTCAGCGGGTTACTCCTGGATTCTGCATCACTGGCCCCGGACTTACCTGCCACACTCCCTGGGGACTCTCGGGGCACACATGGATTCTCCTGACTGTGCTCGCCGTTGCAATGCAGCTTCCGGGACAGTAGCTTGACGCCTGACAAGAACAGACCCACATGCCCTACCCGGCTCTGACACTCACCCGGTCAGGATCGCGGGTCTGACTTAGTCCAACTCCCACAGTGCCTGGCAACGGGAATATGTTCCGAAGGATGACTTCTCTCTCTCTCTCTCTCTCTCTCTCTCTCTCTCTCTTTCTTTCTCTCTCTTGCTTTCTCTCTCTCTTGCTTTCTCTCTCTCTTGCTTTCTCTCTCTCTTGCTTTCTCTCTCTCTTGCTTTCTCTCTCTCTTGCTTTCTCTCTCTCTTGCTTTCTCTCTTGCTTTCTCTGTCTCTTTCTCTTTCTTTCTCTTTCTCTTTCTTTCTCTCTCTCTTGCTTTCTCTCTCTTTCTCTTGCTTTCTCTCTCTCTTTCTTTCTTTCTCTCTCTTTCTCTTGCTTTTTCTCTCTTCCTGTCTTTCTCTTCCTCTTTCTTTCTCTGTCTCTTTGTCTCTTTCTCTTTCTTTTTCTTTCTCTGTTTCGGTCTCATTCTCTTTCTGTCTCTGTCTCTGTCTGTCTGTCTCTCTCTTTTTCTTCCTCTTTCTTTCCTCCTCCTCCTTCTCTTCTTATCTCTCCCCCTTCTTCTCATCCTTCCTTCTTCTTTCTCCTTCTTCTCCTCTGTCTGTTCCTTCTTTTCCTTTCTTTCTTTTTCTTTGTTCTATTATTTTCCTTTTATTTGCTGTGATGAGGATTGGACCCCAGGTCTCATGCATGCAGACTAAGCGCTCTCTCCCTCAGCCGTATCCCTGGGCCTCCCTGGATTTGATAAAGGAAGATACTCGGTTTTCAAAATATTAGCCCCCTGGTGCTCTTCTCCAATCTTGCCTTGAGAAGTCCCTGGGACACACAGGCACCACCTACACTTGTCATTCATCTAACTTGTCAGCTGGTGTAGCTGTCTCTAACCCACCTCGCAGGGGGCTGGCGTGTTGGGTGGTCTCAGCTTTGTGAAGTCTCAGAAATGACTTTGTTTTTTAGCTTACTTCTAAGAATTCCACAACTATTTTCGGTAGGCAGACACCAGGGTTCATCATTCTGTCCCCTTTCTCTCCCGCTGCCCGATTTTTTAAGAATAGATCTTTCTAGAGAGTCTCTTGCCCGCACGCCTGGCTGTCTTTTCCGGGGCCCCTTGGAGGGGATGGGCTCCAGATTCCCTCCCCACCCCGAGCAGAAGACCACCGGAACCTAGCCACAGCCATGCTCGAGGCCCCTCTCCACACGTTTGGACAGGCCTCACGCATGAAGGTACCGGCAGAGGAACCCAGGTGTGTGTCATCCCATCAACGGCCAACATCCAGAGACTTAAAAGCAAGCTCCCAAAAGCGATATCTTATAACCTACTTGTCCCTCTGGGAGAAACTAGCAAGCTACTGAGAGTTTCCTGCCCACATGGAACAGCCTTGCAAGCTTCCCATGGTGTATTCATATGCTAAACCCAGTAACAAGTTGGATCCCATTTCCCTGACCCTGGAAGAGCCTCCAGTGCGACATTGTTGGGAGGGCCGAGTCGAGAGAGACTTCTAAGATCTCAGGGAAAGGACGAATGGAGAGGTTACTGAGCCCGCCCGAGAAATCGACGATTAACGGGATTTCGTGATTCGTGAGATCTTCCTTCTTCAGTGCTCAATCTACTCTAACCCGGAGCTCCCGATTCATTATAAAGCCATTTAGGAACTGAGCACCCAGGGGCTCATTTTTTGGGGTATTCAGCTAAGAACCGAATGCTGGCTGAGAGCACGCTGGGTGTCAGGAAGATCAGGAAGTTACATCCAAGTGTCCCCCAGCACAGCTCAGGACCCCCAACCAACTTTCTTCACATGCCCAGCCTAGAGCTTGCCCGGGTGTCTCGTCTCATCCTTCCCAAGAGTCCCCTTCTGGTTTGGGAGCCGTCATGACCCCAGCCAGGCTACTGTCTCGCCAAACCCTTCCCCCTTCTGCTCTTGGTGGGGTCCTGATTAGTTGTCTTGGTAGCGGTGCTTCACTCTTCCGTGTCTCCACGATAGGTTTCCACGCTCCAAGATCATCATGTGAAGTAGATCTTCCTGACCCATACATATCTGCAGGGCTTTGGGGGGTCAATCTTCCTGACCCATATATGTCTGGAGGCCTTTGGGGGTCGCTACATTTGGATGATTTTCTGCATTCTCCCAGTTGCTCAGAAACTCAGAGATACCTATTTTCGCCTTCAATTTAAGCTGTTGGCTTTCAATGGCCTTTAGTCTAGTCTAAAAGTTCCTGCCTTCCAATTGGAGGACATTTTCCACTTATATTTAATATAATTACTATGGTAACAGTAATTAATAACAACTATTAACAACATCATTAATAACTTAATATTATCAATAATGTTAATAATAACAATTATTAATAACGATTAATAACGATCAAGAATCAGGAACGCTGCCTCGTTTGCCAAGGCATCGAAAATCAGATGGGCCGGACATGTAATGTGATTTAGAGACAACCGCTGGACTAGGGCTGTTACCGACTGGATTCCACAGATGTCAAAAGACCGAGTGGCTGCCCACCTACGAGATGGTCAGACTTCTTCATCAAGACCCTGAGTGAACGGTTCGAGGCTCTTCGTGTTCCTGGAATGAGCAGATGCCATCGGGCTGCACTAGCATGCGACAGGGACGAATGGAGATGTTACTGGCCCCCGCTCGAACAAATTGATGAACAACAGGATGACAAGTGACACAAGTGAAGTGATTGTGGTAGTAAGTTAACTTTCTTGTTATCTAGTTTTAAATTTGTTCCATCTGCTTTCTGTTCCTCTTTTCTTCCTTTTAAAAATCAGTTTGGAGCTGGAAAGGTATTTGCCTTGTACACACTGACCCTGGTTCGATCCCAGGCACCCAGTGTGGTCCCCGTCCCTTCCAGAGATGATTCCTGAGCACAGGGCCAGGACTAAGCCCTGAGCACTGCTGGGTACGGTCCCTCAAAATAGAAAATAAGATGGCTGCCTTAGAATAAGAAAATTACATGCTTCTTTAATTTATCACACTTTCACGAATTAATATTCTCTTGCTTTACGTATGTTGTGAGAAGCTCGGAGTAAGCGTTCCTTCATTTTTTTGGGGTACTTTGTGCCGTGATAGAATCATACTTTTACAGCGTTATAGATTACATAATATAGTGATGCTTTTCCTTTCAGATATTAGCTTTTAAGGAAATAAGAAATAAGAAAATTAAAAACTATGTATTCATGCATAGGGCATTTCTGGGACTTTTCTATCCTTTATGTAGAGTCTAGATTCCATATACTCTTTTTTTTTTTTTTTTTTTTGCTTTTTGGGTCACACCTGGCAATGCACAGGGGTTACTCCTGGCTCTGCACTCAGGAATCACTCCTGGCGGTGCTCAGGGGACCATATGGGATGCTGGGAATCGAACCCGGGTCGGCCGCGTGCAAGGCAAATGCCCTCCCCGCTGTGCTATCACTCCAGCCCCCAAGATTCCATATACTCTTGCTTTTGTTTAACAAAAAGAGAGGGATGCAGAATTAGCTGAACAGGCAGAGGGTGTGATTTTCACTTTTGGGGCCAGGTTGATGCTCCCCCACCCAGACCACTCATGGGAGAGGCTCACTATTGCCTGGTCCCTCGACCACTGCTGGGAGCCAGGAAGTGACCCCAGAGCACAGAACTGGGAGTAGCCCCCAAACCCCCTCACCCCACCCTCCAAGAATAGATAAATAAAAAGAGTTGTTTTAAAAAAACATGTTTGGACATTATTCGATTTTTTTTTATTAGTGAGCTCTCTTAGTGTTTATCTGAATTTTTTTCCAAGATAGCTTTGCAGGCTATATAAACCCTAATAGGTAAATTTCCTTCCTTCGCCTGTAGCATTTTAAAGATCCAGCTCTATTGTATTCTGGCTTGCATTATTTCCAGGAGGACAATAGTTACCCTCGCCATAGCTCCTCTTTAAGTAATGAGGTTTTTCCTCCGGCAGCTTCTCACAGCTTCCTCTTTATCCTGTTTTCCGCAATCGATTGTGAGAGGCCTGGGAGTGTGTTTGTTGTTGACACTGTATGGGTTTATTCTGCTTGCAGTTTGTTGAACTTAGACTATGAGTTGGCATTTAAAAATGTTTCGGAAGTCGGCATCATTATAATTTCAGGCATGCTTTCTACTCTGATCTCTCTTCTCTTTGGGGGACTCTCCGAGCCTTATTGATATTCGAGGCAGTTGATAATGTTTCACGTGTCATTTAGGCTCTGTTCAGATGCTTCTACTTTTTTTCCCCTCTGTGTATCAGTTTTAAAAGAGGGGTGTTATCTACATGATCTAATTTATGGACTTTTAAAAAATATAATAATTTTTATAAAAAAAAAGTAATAAAAAATTGGGGCTGGAGCAACAGCACAGCGGGTAGGGCGTTTGCCTTGCACGCGGCCAACCCGGGTTCGACTCCCAGCATCCCATATGGTCCTCTGAGCATCGCCAGGGATGATTCCTGAGTGCAGAGCCAGGAGTAACCCTTATGCATCGCCAGATGTGACCCCCGCAAAATGTAATAATAATTAAAAAATATAATAACTAGTATATAACTAATACTAGTTATTCCATTATGGATAGAAGTGGAGGTTTCCTTATGTCATTTCTTTTTTTTTTTTTTTTTTTTTGCTTTTTTTTTGGGTCACACCTGGCGATGCACAGGGGTTACTCCTGGCTCTGCACTCAGGAATCACTCCCGGCGGTGCTCAGGGGACCATATGGGATGCTGGGATTCGAACCCGGGTCGGTCGCGTGGAAGGCAAGCGCCCTACCCGCTGTGCTATTGCTCCAGCCCCACCTTATGTCATTTCTTAACTGTGCCTCAATGCCATAAACGGCCTTACAGGCAAGTCAGTGGTTATTATTTGCAAGTACCTGTGGACTGGAGCGATGGCACAGCGGGTAGGGCGTTTGCCTTGTACGCGGTCAACCCAGGTTCAACCCTCTCGGAGAGCCCGGCAAGCTACCTAGAGTATCCCGCCCACATGGCAGAGCCTGGCAAGGTCCCCGTGGAGTATTCACTATGCCAAAAACAGTAACAACAAGTCTCACAATGGAGACGTGACTGGTGCCCGCTCGAGCAAATTGATGAACAACGGGACGACAGTGCTCCAGTGCAGTGCTACAGTACCTGTCGGCCAGTGCCTTTGCTCCTGGCTATGCTTTGGTGTGATGGGTGCCTCGGCGGAATGGAGGACCTAAGGTGGGGCCTTCGGGGGGCGGGGCACACAGCACGTGCTATGAAGGAGTTCCTGGCAGGAGTCAGGAGCGTGAATGGGTAGAAGTGATAAGGTCACAAACATGAGCCTGTGTTTTCTCCATGCGTACAGACATCGCTAGACAGTGCTCTAGAGACAGGAGCACTGGGAGCCGAGCCAGGAGAACGCTCAGCTCTCAGGGCCTGTTCTCCGGTCCCGGGACCCCTGGCATCCTTGTCTGCTCCTGTCCGTGGCTTGATTGATACCCAATGCCGGGAGCCGGCAGTGTCCAACACCTCTGAGAACTCCGCATGGCCACTGTTTCTATTTAGCTCTGCGTCATTCTCACGCTTGCTTTCGCTCCCCATTCCGGGGGCTCCCAGAGAGGAACGCCGCGTCACTCCCTCGGGCCTGCGTGATGCAGAGGATAAAGAAACCTAGGCCACTCACAGCGACAGGACTCCCGCGGAGCCGCCTCTGGGAGGAAGCCTGGTCCGTGCTCACGGGGTTTCTCTCCAGAGCCACCGGGACAGGCCATTGACTTGGTACAGAGAACCCCAACGGGCACATACTGTTGGCAAGCCCAGTGGGTAGCGCAGCCCCTACCGGGCGGGCCAGGAAGCGAGAGGGCTTGATGTCTGCAGGGGTGGGGCGGGGACCCAGGCCCAGGTGAGAGAATCAGCCTGGAGAGCTGCCGTCCGCCCAGCCGTGGGAGAGCGATAGGAGCTCCCGGGCCACGGGGGGACGGGGAGCACTGTCTCCCGAGCAGTCACAGAGTCCTGGAAAAGGGGGCAAAGCGCAGAGCAGCAAGGTCACGTCCTTCTGCCCTCGGGGGTCTGAACCTCTGCTCGGGTTTTGGGTGTCGCCCCGAGAATGGTCTCCAGGAAGCTCTTGTTGTTGGTGGTGTTGGGGCCACACCCAGCAGTGCTCCGGGCTGACTCCTGATTCTGTGCTCAGGGGGACCTAGAGGGACGCCGAGGGTCAAACCCAGGTAGGCCGGGGGAAAGGCGAGTGCTCTGCCCGCTGTGGGATCGCTCTGGCCCTGCCGTCCACCCACAATCCCACTACCCTCAGCTAGGCCACGTACGAATTAGTAGCAGGACGCTCAGAAGCGGGCTGGGGAGCTCAGCAGGCCCCGTGGCAGGGCGGAATCAGACCCTAAGTGTTTCAGTAGCAGTTTCCTTTGGGGCTTGGTCTCCTGTTTGCTCTTTGGGACACACCAGCGGTGCTCAGAACTCACCTGGCTCTGCTCTCAGGGGTCACTCCTGGCAGGGGATCAAAACCCAAGTCTGCGGCCCGCAAGGCAAGCTCCTGACCCTCTGGCCTGTCTCTCTGGCCCCAGCACCAGGCCATGAGTCAACGGCCCCAGTCACTGTGGGCTGTTACCTTATTAGTTATAATGGATGTCAATTAGCTGCAGGGTGTCCCGATACAGGGAACTACAATAGCTCAGTTGGAAGTCTCAAGCATTTCTTTTGTTTTCCAGGCTTCCTTGGATTTTTGGGTCACACCTGGTGATGCACAAGGGTTACTCCTGGAATTACCCGTGGCGGTGCTCAGGGGACCGTATGGGATGATGGGAATTGAACCTGGGTTGGGCATATGCAAGGCAAATGCATTACCTGCTGTGCTATCACGCTTCCTTCTAAGAGCTTGACATATAAGGAACCCATTCACTTTCTTTTTTATTTTATTTTATTTTTAATTAATGGATCACCGTGGGGTACAATTACAGAGTTATAAACTTTCATGCTTGCATTCCAGTCACACAAAGATCGAGTACCCATCCCATTCTTCACCAGTGCCCATTCTTCCCCACCTATAATCCCAGTATCCCACGATCCCTACCCTGCCCCGAGGGCCCCCCCCCTCTGTGGCAGGGTGTCCCCTTTAGTTCTCTCTCTCCTTTTGGGTGTTGTGCACTGAAATAGAGGTATGGAGTGGCCATCATGTTTGGTCTAGAGTCTACTTTCAGCGCGCATCTCCCATCCTGAGCGAGGCACCCCTTCCCTTTCACACTTCAACTCGGGTGCGAAAGATCTTTCCCACCTGCCTCCCGGCCCCAAACCTGGTTAGGGAGAAACCCACGAGTCTTGTGTCTCGGAGACAGCCGGGCCGTGTGCGAGGCCCTGGCGGGTGGGAACTGACGGGAGACAACTCAGAACTTGCCGTCCATCCTCCGGGCGAGGCCCACACACCCGCCGAGGTATTTCACCTCCCAAGGCTCCGGGGCACGGCGTTGGAGGAGTCACACATCCCAGGGAACGTTCCTTCCCCGAGTTCAGCGCGCAGACAAATAGACATATGGAAGAAGCTAAAGTTAGGTACGCGAGGAGAAAGATGTTCGGTGGCACCCGCTTCCCCAGCCCTCCTCGGCACCGAATCACCATCCTGTTAAAAGCGGTCTATTTTTATGGAACTCTTTTGCTTCTATTGAGATATAAAATTATTAGTCTGAGGTTGGCTCACATCGTCAGAGCCTGGGATTCTTGGCAGCGCTGCCGGCCGCCTGTTCCAGCCACTCGCTGCCAAGGGACGGAGCTCACACAGGAGCAAAAAATAGGTCTTCCTGCAGGAACCCGCTGAGCTCTCGGAATCCAAGCGCGAGCGGCATGGAGTCGCCCGGCCTTCCGAAAGTTTCTGCGCGCGCGGCAGACACACTTGCCCTTGGTAGGTGACTGATAATCCGCGAGGGGAAGCTGGCAGCAGGCGGGGGGGGGGGATCGGGAAGTAGCGAGGAGACTTGGCGGGCCCGGCTCTGGGCGCGGGGAGTTTTGCATATGAATTACATATGCATGTGACATTTTCGCTCCGACGTTACATGTGTTGGGGAGGCTGGCTGCGGTCTTGTCCCTGGTCTCTGTTTGCTTTCCCCCTCGCAGCAGCATTAATCCTGCTGTTTTTAGTTCAGTTGGGAGGAGAGCGGGCGTTTTCCTCTTCTTTCTTTGCATGGTGGCGGGGCGGCGCCCCCTTTTTCTTGGTTGTCCCTTCCTTGCGGGAGGGGGTGTGTGGGTGGGGTGGAGGGGGCCCAGGCAGGAAGGTGCCCCTACCTCCTCCTGGTCTTCCTTTCTGCCTCAGAGTTTCTGGGTGGGGGGTGGGTGTGTGTGACTGCTCCCTGCCCCCCTGCCTTTGGAGCTGATGTCAGAGCGGTGAAGTTTCAGGGAAGTTTTCATGAGGTCGCTTATGGTGGATTTTGTCTCCCATCCTCGTAGGGACAAATGCGGCGTGAGAGCCGGGTGTCCCCCACTTTCTCTGTGTGGATCGGGGATGGGGGTGGTCGGGCTCTGGGACCAAGGGCTGGTCGGAGCTTCCAGTGGGTGTGAACGGGGGGACGCTGTCCTTCCGGTCCTTCTCCAAGATGGTCGGGGTGGCCTTGAGAGTGAAACCTGCAGATTCCAGGCCCCGGAAAATACCCCGTGTCGGCACAAGTCCCCAAGTCAGAGTTGATCCCGAAGTCTTATGTGGGGATAAGGAAACCAGAGGGGTGGAGGGGCGAGCACGGAGTTAGACCCTTCCCCTAGCTGGGCCCCGACACCTGCGGCCTCGGAGCACCAGCTCGTTTAGCCCCAGAGACCCCTGGACGCTGGCGGGGGAACTGTGGGGGCCCCCGGCACTACAGGGACCGAGCAGACGCGCAGCCACCAGGTTCCAGCGCCTGGGTCAAGGGTCACCGAGCCGGTCCAGGCGTGCCCGGGAGCATCCCCACGAAGAAGACAGGTGGACAGGCTTCCGGGTGGGGCCTCAGGGCCTGTGAGAATGTTGGGGGCCACGGGGACGGATTCGGCTTCGTCGTGCTCTGAAGGCAGCAGGACGTGGCTGTGACCCAGACAACACACCACAGACCTGGACTCGCCACTCCCGGCAGGCCTCCTGGGACCGAGGGGTGCAGGGTATGGAGCCTAGTCGGTCGCATGCAAGACAAGTGGGGCTGCGGCGATGATAGTACAGCAGGGAGGGCGTTTGCCTTGCACACAGCCGACCCGGGTTCAATTCCCAGCATCCCATAGGGTCCCCTGAGCACCGCCAGGAGTAATTCCTGAGTGCAGAGCCAGGAGTCAGCTCTGAGCATCGCCAGGTGTGACCCAAAAAGGAAGAAAAGAAAGAGAAGGCAAGTGTCCCACCTGTTGTCCAATTGCTCTACCCCCTGCAAGGGACAGTTTAGCCTGAGTGGGCGGGCCCTGCTCCTCCATACATGGCATCTGCCCTTTGATTGACATGGGTGCTCCATACTCCGTCAAATCTCTCCTGGTGTGGCGACACTCGGGTTCTGCCATTTGTGCTTAGACAGGTCAATGGAGTCACAGGCAAACTGAGTCGAAGCATTTCTATGGCGTTTCAGACTCAGAGTTGATCTCCAAACTGATCTCTCAGTTCCTCTTCCTCGTTCTCCTCGTGATGTCTGAGGTGGCGGGATCGGGGGCCGTATCAGTGGGAACCCGAGTGGGGGTCTGAGGAGAGACTCCCTCTGGGCTTCCCGGGGTTGCTGCTCTCTTCAGAGGGTGTGGATGAAGCCGAGTGTGGCTGGTGTGAGCAGATGATGGAGAAAAGTCAGCTTTCCCAGGGGGGACAAGGAAGGGAAGAGCATGAGGTGCCGGGGGGTGATGAAGAGGCTTGAAGTCTTGTCTCTCGGCTTCTCCACAGCCGGGGCGGGGGCAGAGCAGTCGTTGGGCTTTCACTGTGGACACTGAGGCCTAGAGGAGAGTCAGGCACGTCCACAATGCCCCAGACCCCACGGGTTGGCTGTTGTCGTGAGGACTGGTCCCCGGCCAGGAAGTACCCCTGCCTGGGCGGGCAGATGGCTTCAATGCTGGCTGTCCCGGAAGAGCTTGAGGCTGACCCCCCAAATGACACCGTCCATCCAGTCTGCAGCTGACCTGAGCTCCTTGCCCATCCGTGGGGTGGAGTCAGTGCCCGGGTCAGCCTGTGATTCAGACAGCAGAGTGGCTGTGTAGGGAAGGTTCCAGATGGAAGCTCTCTGGTCAAAAATGCTGCAAAGGGGCTGGAGTGGGGAGGGTGCTTGCCTTGCATGTTAAAATTTTTTTTATTTTATAAAGTAGTTCAGGGGGCAAGAGACTCTGCAAACTACTTTATAAAATAAAAATAAAAAAAATAATAAAAAAGAGTGCCTGGCTGTCTTCACCGGGATCCCTCAGAGAGGGTGGGTTGAGTTTCCCTTCCTACCCCGAGCAGAGGCCCCGCAGCCAAAGACCTCCAGAACCCAGCCACAGTCATGCTCAAGGCCTCTCTTCACACGTTTGGACTACCCTCACACCCTCACGCATGAAGGAATTGGCAGAGGAACCCAGGTGTGTGGGACCCAGGGTGAGAGCTCCAAGTCTGCTCAGATCAGGACTGGGCCTCTTATGCCCAGATCCCCCATTTTCAAGTAGCTAGGCGGTCACACCCAAGGGAATGCCCCCGGCACTGTGTAAGCCCATCAACGGCCAACATCCAGAGACTATAAAACCAAGTTTCCGGAAGCATGTGGCCACAAAGTGGCTGGGCAACATCTTATAGCCTAGTTCTCCCTCTGGGAGAACCTGGCAAGCTACTGAGAGTTTCCTGCCTGCATAGGAGAGCCTGGCAAGCTCCCCATGGTGTATTCATATGCCCAAACCAGTAACAATGATGGGCCTCATTCCCCTGACCCTGAAAGAGCCTCCAATGCGGCATTGTTGGGAAGGACGAGTAAAGAGAGGCTGCTAAAATCTCAGGGCAAAGACAAATGGAAACATAACTGAGACTGCTTGAGAAAATCAACATCATGGGATGATGATGATGATGATAAAGTAGTTCACAATATCTGATTACATTTAATATTCAATATAATAACCACTCCCACCATCATCACACCTTCCCACCACCATATTTTGGGTGTTTCCATCCCGAACCTTAATCCCAAAGCAGAATTGAAATAATAAATTTCCCTCTAAGGTTGGTTGCCTCCTACTTGGAATGCCATCAAGTGTGGTGCGGTACTCTTGGAGGATGGGTAGGGTGTGTCCTATGAAGTGTTGTGTGGCCGCAGATGCGTCCGTGAGGGGAATCCAGGGAAAGGTTCACTCGTGGGTGAAGCTTGGCCTGAGCACGTGGAGAGTGGCCGTGAGCAAGGTGGCAGCTGAGTCCTGGAAGTTTTCAGCTGCCTGGGTCCCTTGGGGTGGGGAGGGGCCTCACCCGCCCACCTCTGAGGCACCCTGAATGAAACAGCCTGGTACAGGGTCTGGCGGCATGGTTATGGCAAGTGTCATGCTGCTCCTTCCCTGACAGAAGGACCGCCTTGCCTGTGGTTGACCCAGGTTCCGTCCCTGGTTCTCCATCCTGGTCCCCGAAGCCTGGCCAGGAGTGACCCCTGATTATAGCGCCAAGAGTAAGCCCTGAGCACTGAAGCGTGTGATCCCCCTCCCCCTCAGACCAAACCAGACCAACAACAAAACAAAAATGCAGTGGCTCCAGGGCTGCGGGAAGGTTTGACCAGACACGCGGGGCCCTGAATGAAGGGGGAAGCAGAGATGAGCCTCTCTGTTCACGAGCAAGTTTCTAAAGCGCCAGAGCGGGAGTTTATTTGGATCTGATATTGGAGCACTCTGTAACGTCTTCTGTAGGAATAACGTGTGTCGGGGGGAGCTCCCGGGCCTTGGATGGCGCCCTGAGCCTAGCAGCTGGCCAGGCAGACTCAAGCTCCGTGATTTGCATGTTATCAGGAAGCCTCTGGCTTGTGGCATCCTCCACAAAACTCCAACTCCAAAGGCAAGACATTTCCGAAGTCACAGTTTGCACTAATAAAGAGAGGAAGAAATGTTGTTCTCTCCTTCACACAACAAATATTTACCATAAGCTTGCAAGGAGCAGGCGCAAGCCGGAGCTACCATTTGTCTATCTTTTCAGGGCTTGTAAAAACAGTTGTGGTGGAGGGGTGCGCATTTCCTTCTTGGACAAAACTTCTGGCTGAACCCCACTGGGACACGGGGGACAGCAGTGAGGAGAGAGGCAGGGACAGAGTCTTTTTTTTGTTTCTTTGTTTTTGGGTCACACCCGGCGATGCACAGGGGTTACTCCTGGCTCTGCACTCAGGAATTACTCCTGGCGGTGCTCGGGAAGCTGGGGAAGGTGACTTGGGGTAGCTGGAACCCCTATGGGATGGCTGGGGGTCAAACTCGGGTCGGCCACATGCAAGGCAAACGCCCTCCCCGCTGTGCTCTCACTCCAGCTCAGGGGGAGAGTGTTGAACCAAGCCAGGGGATTGGCCTGCAATGTATACCTCTTACTGTTTTGTTTTGTTTTGGGGCCACACTTGGCTGTGCCCAGGATTTAGTCCTGCATCTGCACTCAGGGCTCACTCGTGGTGGGTACAGGGGGCTGTATATGGTGCCAGGGATTGAACTCGGGTCAGCTGAATGCAGGGCCAGCGCCATCCCCACCGTGCTATCCCTCTGACCCAACTGCACCTTTTTTTTTTTTTTTTTTTTTTGCTTTTTTGGGTCACACCCGGCGATGCACAGGGGTTACTCCTGGCTCTGCACTCAGGAATTACTCCTGGCGGTGCTCAGGGGACCATATGGGATGCTGGGATTCGAATCCGGGTCGGCCGCGTGCAAGGCAAACGCCCTACCTGCTGTGCTATCACTCCAGCCCCCCAACTGCACCTTTTAAAGCCGGTCTACGTGGCTGGCCAGCTCCACCTGGCTGAGCAAGGGCCTCGGGCCGTCTCTGTTCAGTGACGGGGTTCAGGACTGTGGGGTTCAGCGCTCTGCTCTGAAGGAAGGCGGCGTGAGTTTCCTGGGCGTCGGCCGAGAGCCCGCGGGCTGGGCTGAACTGCACCCTGGCGTCTCTGAGCAGTTCTGTTGATCGGGGACTCCTGAACAACTCAGAGATGCCAACGGGGCCCGAGAGATAAAGGCACAAGGGAGGCAGCACGTTCGGCTCTAACTGACCAGCTTGGGAGGGGCGGAGAGGGAGGTCACTGCCTGGTTGGGGTGAGTGACAGCATGGGGACCCCGTGAGGCCCAGCCGCCCAGGGCACTTGTGAGCTGATTGGTTGGTTGGGTGCCAAGCGTAATGCAGGTCTGTGGCTGCTTTCTCAGTGGGGTGTGCCCCATCCCCCCTAAGTGCTCCGAGGCCAGCCCTGTGCTCAGGAGCGGCCCCTGGCGGTAGGGTCAGCTACCGGCCAGCAAGTGCCTCCCTGCCGACACCATCTCTCCAGGCTCTGCTTTCGTTCCGTTTCCTTTGTGCTTGGGGGTCACCGAGATGGAGTTCCTGTGCTACTTCCTACGCGTCGTTTGGGGGCTCTACTCCAGGGACCAGGGGGTGCAGGGCTTCCAATTTGGGGTTCCAGCTACCCCGAGTCACCTTCCCGCTGTCCCCCACCCACCACGCCCTGGGGGAAGGGTCTCTCTGTGGCCTAGGGGCAGAGCTGAATGCGGGCTCCACTTCTGTGAAGCCAGGGCAGGTCCCAGGACTGGGTCCTCCCCATAGATCTCACGACCCCGGGGGTCCCAGACCCCAATGGGAGGGACACGACTTTTCCCAGGACGCTTCGCCCCCATCCCACCTTTTAAAGGCAGAACTAGGCCTCAGCCGTAACTTTGCCTTTACTGGAGTTTGAATTTGAACTTTTAGAGGACAGAGGTGGTTGGGGTGGGGGGAGCTGGAGGTTAGGGAGGGGGCGGGGGTGGGGCGGGAGGGAGGGGGCTGGCAGGTGACTGGGCAGGAAGGGGCTGCAAGGGGACGCGAATGCACAGCCCCGCTGAGGCTGCCGGGCTCAGCCCTCTACACCCCTTTGCTTCTCTGATTGATACTTTTCAATTATTCCTTCCCATTTCACTGACATTTGAAATGCTATTTTTTTTTCCCAGCGATAACTTCAAATGCTTAAGTTCCCACCGTCCGGGCAGCCCTGTTTAGCTGTAGTGGTAAATTGCTTCCTTGTACAACATAATGGCATTGACAGCCTTTTGCTAGGGAAATGAGTTCTCCAGTGGGACATGCCGATGATAAGACGTCCGGTTTTGAAATTGTATTTCTCTGTATCAGAATTAAATCTGGACTTTATATTTCTCGGCTGCCATGCTCCGGAGTTGGCCCCTATACAGTACAGCGTGAGACTGACAAGTCCTGCTTACATAGGAACTCTTCGCCTTAAATTGGATCTGGGCTTTTATGCGCTCTCTTATTATTAGCTATTAAAATCTCTCAAACGGCAACCCCTCGGCACCCCTTCTTTCTTCTTCTTCTTCATCATCTTTGCTCCCCCCACCCCCCTAAAAATAGTGAGAGGAATTCCCAAAGCTGAACCGCAGGAGCGAGGGAGAAGAGGCGGGGATCGTAATTCCCAGCTGGGGGCTGAGAGGAGTCAGGCGAACAAACACCGACTTGGTCAAATGCAGTATTGATTTCCTGGGAGTCCGGGAGGCGGGGGTGGGGGGTCTGTCTTTCATTCCGATGCTGGGGGTGGGGGGTGTCAGGACTGAGCAAGCCCAGTCCACGCCCCCACACGGGACGCCAAAGGCTTCGTTCTCATGCTTCTCTGCGTGAATAGAAAAAGGGGGAGTTCCCCAGCTCAGGTTGTTCCTTCTTTTGCCCCTCGTGGGCCTGTCTGCTCCTGAGGACCCAGCCCCAGAACTGGGGTCCATCAAAACCAAAATGCCCCCTGGCCCCCCCAACATAAGCTCTCTCTGCCCCTGACCTTGGCGGAATCGTCGGCTTTTACACTCCCCGCCCCGCTGAACAGCCAAGCCAGCCGGAAGAGACCCACCCAGGTAATTTCATTTAACCTGAGCATTAATTTAGCTCTTTGAGTAACGCTTTAGCAAAAGCACAACATACTCAGCCGTGTCCGGAGGAAGATCCACCCCGTGCCCCCGCCTGTTTGCTTGTGAGAGCCCAGATGTAGGAATCGACTCCTGGCCGCCGGCTCTTCTTCCTGGAAGACTTTTAGTTTTTGGCACTGCAACGAGGCAGGGGCCTGAGACATCTTGCTGGCCTCCAGGAATCTGGCGCTGACCGAGGGGCCTGGCTCTCCTGGGACGGACGGTGGGCTGAGAGCTGACACAGGGCAGGACGGGGCAGAGAGTGGCTGTGAGGGCCGTGACCTTGAACAGAGCAGCCGGCGCCCACCCTGAATTTTCTGGGTGTCCTTTGGGGAAAAAAAGGGGGTTCCCCTTTTCTGCGGGGTGCAGGGAGAGGCTAAGATTCCTCCGGAATGCAACTTCAGAGCTTGTGCACCCTAAATGTCATTAATAATCAGGAATGTTGCCTGCGGAAGGGCAAGTTAAAGCCTGTCATTGAAACAGCAAACAGCTTTAGTCAAATGTATTGGCAAAGGATTAAAAATGCATCAAGCATGTATTTGTCTTCTCTCTGGGAAGCCCTTATTAATAGTCTGAAGAGCGGCGAGCCCGGCCCTCCTACAATCAGCGCCATAGTCGTTGCTTTAAAAATATGTTTTAATGTGTGAAATCGCAGGACGCCGGGGCTGCCATTAAGCCCCTCTCCAGTCCCAATAATTTCTCCACTTACTTGCCTTTCCCTTTCCCCTCCCTCCCTCGGATTTGACTTTTTTTTTTTTTTTATTAAATTCTGCTTCTTCCACAGCACATTTCCGAGTGGTCAGACTCAGCCCGAGGGCGGCTGGAGAGACGCCAGCCCGACCTTGACCTCTGGTTCTGCTGCCCAGGGCTGCTGCGGGCCCCCCGGGACCCCACTCGGGGTCTAGGCTGAGGGGATCCCCAGAGGGGGCATTTAGAAGGTGTGTCTGTGACCGCAGGGGCTTCATCCTGTCCCCGCTTACCCTCTGCCCGCTCTTGGGCTCTCTTGCTGACCAGAGAATGAGCATGTGGGCCCGAGAGAGTGAACGGGGTGAAGATGCCGGCCTTGCACATCACATCCTCGCTCAACCCCCGGCGACACACAGGCTCCCTCAAGCACAGAGCCAGGAGTGAGCCCTGAGCACAGAGCCAGGAGTGAGCCCTGAGCACAGAGCCAGGAGTGAGCCCTGAGCACAGAGCCAGGAGTCAGCCCTGAGCACAGAGCTGAGAGAGAGCTGAGAGTGATCCCTGAGCGCAGAACCCGGAGTAAGCCTGAGCACAAAATCAGGAGTGATCCCTGAGCACAGAGCCAGGGCTGAGCCCTGAGCACAGTCAGGAGTGAGCCCAGAGCCCAGAGCCAACCCTGAGCACGGAGCCAGGAGTGATCCCTGAGCACAGAATCAGGAGTGGGCCCTGAGCACAGTCAGGAGTGGGCCCCAAGCACAGTCAGGAGTGGGCCCCGGGCACAGAGCGAGTGTGGAATGATTTCCCCACTTCCTGGCACCCCGGCTTTGGCGTGGTTCCCAGCCAGAGGCGAGGCCGCACCCTCGCCAGCACTGCCTGTGACTCAGAGGCCGTCACCACTTCGTGGGCTGTTTCTGCCCCCCTTCACTCCCTCCTACCTCCCCCTCTCTCCCCTACCCCCCTCTCTCTCCCTCCCTCCCCTTCCTTCCCTCCTCATCCCACCCCTTTCCTCTTCCTCCGTCAGACCCTCCCAGCCCCGCGGGTCGCCTCCGTCTGTCTAGCTGTTCAACAGGCAGCTTCCGAGCAGCCGTTGCCAGCCGGGACCCGGGGACGGCGGCCAGAGAGACACGGGCAGCCTTCAGACTCTGTGTGTGCAGAACCCAGGGCCCGGGTCCCAGACAAGCCCCTCCCCGGCCAGCCCCAGCCTCCTGTCCGGACTCCGTTCTGAGGCTCTCACCTGTGGCAAAGCGCAAGAGAGACGCTGATGCCAAACCTCCTCCTCTCTGGCCCGCCGCCTTTACATCAGCACCTGGCCTGCAGCGAGTCCAAGGCCGCTGACTGAGGCGTCTCCCGGTGCCCGCCGGCCTGGGTTTGAGCTTCAGGATGACAGGTGACATCCCTGTCACCTACCCTGCCCCCGGGGCTGTCCTCGTGACACGCATGTGTGCACGCGCGCAGGCACACACACACACGCGTGCAGAACACACATCCAGGCCGTTGGAATGTCTCTTCCCCGGCTGGGTCTGGGGTACACTGCTGCGGAGCGCCATTGATCTCTTATTGCGAGGTGAGTTTTAAACAGCATTAAGGTAAACACCGCCTTGCCGCGCGCCTTTGGCTGGATAACACTTATCAAGACAAAGGGAGACGCGGGGCTGCCCGAGCGACTCAGCTTACCTCCGGGAAGGAGGCAGCGAGCACCTCAGGAAAACAAAGCCAAACAAAAGGCTCTCCATGCGGAGCAGAATGGGAAAATGGCTCTCCTGTCACTAATTTTGATGGAATCGAGTCGGCAATCTGGAGCCGGTTCACTGATACGGCGACAGGAAATGTTTAACTGTTTCTTGCACCCCGACACGGGGCGAGGGGCCTGGGGGAGAGTCACCAGGGCCGAGCGGACACAGACGGGCGCCTGCGGTGGGACGAGGGCTGAGCTTCGGCCAGCGGAGATGCCGAGGGGTGACCCTAGTCCGTGGGGCGGGCTGGGGGCCCAGAGGGCGAGGGCCGAGCTGCCATCCTGACCCCCAGCCTTGCTCCCCCGACACATAACATCTCTCCTCGTCACAGTGCTCCTCGTCACAGTGCTCCTCGTCACAGTACTCGGTGCATGGAAGTTCTCTGGCTTACCAGACCAGACATATGCACTGGAGCAGGGCATGGGGTCCTTCTGTCCTGGCTCTGGCTCTGCTCCTGGGGCCGCCCCAGTTCTCAGCTGCTGCTCCCCCAAACCTGCACAAATCAGGACTGCAGAGAAACAGGTTGTGCACGTTTCCCTGCCCTGTGGCCTCCCTCTGGCCTGAGGAAAGTCCTAACCTGACCCCAGCCTCACTCCCTGGGTCCCAAGGAGCCACCCTTGGTGTCCGGGAGCTTTGCCAAGGGCCAGGGGGCAAACACTGTGCGTGGGGTCGCAGGACCCCTGTTCCCTGAAGCTGCACCCCTGCCCTGTGCTGTGGTCACAGCCCGGGAGTCCCTGCTGGCAAGGCCACGTGCTGGCTCCCCGCAGGGAATGAGCCACGTAGGCCTGTTCTGGTTTTTAATTTTAATTTTATTTTTGTAAAATTGTTCGCAGTAAATTATTACATTTAATACTCCAACCCCAATCCCGCCTCCTTTATACCTTCCCAGCACCATGTTTCAAATGTTTCCACCCCACCCCCCAAGCCTGCCCCCCAAACAGAACCTAAATACCTAAATAATTTATTTTGTATCGCTTGCTATGAATAATGTGCTAAAAATGATCCAAGGAGTTTCCTTAGAGGAAAGTGTGTGAAGATTGTTTATTTCACCCTGGAGCCGCTAAGCCCTTGTCTTGGAACGTCAATGGTGTCGAGTGTGAGGGTTCGGCTGTGAGCATGGCAGCGGTTGAGTTCTGGAGGTTTTCGGCTGCTGGGGTTCTGTTGAGGCGCGTAGGGGGACTCACCGGCCCCCTCCGAGTTGCCCGAATGAGACAGCCTGGTGCGGGGTCTGGGGGTATCTCTGCAGCTTGTTGCTCTCTTCCGAGAGATTTATTTGTGCGTCCCTGGATCGTGGGTGTTTAATGAGCTTATGTGGCGCCAAAGGCAGTTGGTGGGCGTGACTGCCAGGCTACCAGCAGCACCGGGAGACAGGGGGAGGCGCCCATTCCAGACTCCGTGGGAGCCTGGATATTTCGGTCACAAGTCCCACATACCTTGGTTCTTCGGCAGATTCGCTCACGGAAGAGGCGTGTCTGAGGCTGCCTGTTCTGGTTGGTCCGTCCACTTTAAAACATTAAAATCACATGCAGGCGACGCACACAGGGGCTGGCTGTGGCCCAGAGGCTGTGTGGTTTGCCCTGGCCCTGCCCAGGACCCCAAGCTCCCAAGGGCTGGGACCCTGAACCCTTGGTGGGCTGCAAGGGCTGGAGAAGAACGTTCTGGAAGGGGTGTTGGCTTTGCAGGGCTAGCATCCCTTTGAGGTGCTGTGTGTGGCCGCAGGGCATCTGTCTCCACTGGCTCCTCTTGGTTTGTGGGGGGGCGGGGCTGGGGAAGGGTTGGGTTCTTCCTGGCTCTGTGTGCGGGAGGGACCCCAGGCCGTGTGGGGCTGGACAGACAGTTCAGCCAGTAAGGCTTCTGCCCGCCCTGCAGGCAGAGGGGCTGCCCCCTGTTTGATCCCTGGCCCGGCTGTGCTCCCCCTCCCCCATCACACCAGGGACGATCACGAAATGACCCGGACGAAAACAAGACAGCAGCACGCCAGCCCGTCTGCTGAGTGACCCGTGTGTCTGTTCGGGGTCCTCTCAGCGACCGCATTTACCCTTGTCCCTCTGCGCGCACACACATACGCACATGACACACGATAGAGACAAGACTTCGTGTGTCCTATGGGGCGTGGCCGAGGGGTGGGCGGAGGGAGGGGGGCCTGTTGAAGCCCAGTGGCCCAGCCCGGGAGGGAGGAGGTAGTCCTGCTGCTCTCGGGGCAAGGACCGGGATGCAGCCTCGGACAGGTGCCCCGCGGCTGCCTCCCATGGGCACTCGGGGGCACCCGGGATGCCTCTGCACAGCCCTGCCCCGTCCGTCCCCAGACTCAGCCTGGCAGCATGGGTGCCCGGGTGGCCGCAAGCAGGTGCAAGGTGCAACGTCCCCTGGCTTGACTGAACTAGGCTCTCCCGTCAGCCTGGGGGTCTCACACTGACATCCCCGCCACCTCTTGCAGCGGCAAGAGCGAATTCTGTTGTGTATTTCCCACACGTGTTGCTTATTTCCCACACGGAGCCCAGGGTGCATCGGAGAGAACATGGGGCCATTGCCCAGCTAGCAGTTCCCGCCTCTTCGTCCCTACCCTCACGAGTCTCTTTCCCTATCCAGAGTCAGGTTTTCTAGAACGCCGGTCTCAGCGTCAGTCCATGCCCACGTGCCCCAGGAACCTTGCTCTGGCTCCTTCGCCCGATGCTGGTCTTCACTTGGAGGTTGTCTCCTGGAGGAAGGTCCCAGGCGTGTTATTCTCTCTCTCATCATGCTTGTCATGGCTGGAGTCCCTGGTTCTCTGGTTTCCTCCCTGCTCTTGCCCGCTGCCCCGCTGGACCTGCCCTAAGATCTCGGGCAAATCCCCAGGGGCTTGGAGGATGCTGGTGGACCCGGCACTGACCGGCGAGGCTGGGAACGAGTCTGCAGGGCGGGGTGCTGAGCTCTGGGGTTCAGGCTACGCTCTGCCGTGTGTCCTCTGGGGCCAGGCCACAATCCTTGTGTCTCGAGCATCTGTCTCTGCCCGGAAAGCCAGGCTCACTCTAGAACCTTCTCTGGGGCTTATGGAGTCTCTCGGGCTGCCGGGTTTGTGGGACGTACCTTGGGAGTGGGGATCTGAGGTTGGCACTCGGGTGCGGGATTATTGTCCACTTCTGGGGGCCTGGAGGAGGCCGGGTCAGGGTCCAGTTTGGCCAGTGTCCCTGTGACAGGGCCCCTGTATTTCCATTCTGGTGTCACTGCTGGTTCTTTTTTTTAAATTTTAGACAGAATATTGCTTTTATTGATGCAGGTTTCCAGAAGCCAAAGTAGTTGACCTTTCTCCAACCTACTAGATCCTCACCATTTGTTTATTGTCGCACTGTAGCACTGTCGTCCTGTTGCTCATCGATTTGCTCGAGCGGGCACCAGTAACGTCTCCATGGTGAGACTTGTTGTAACTGTTTTTGGCATATTCAATACGCCATGGGGAGCTTGCCAGGCTCTGCCATGTCAAGCCATGTCTTGACAGGTGAGATACTCTTGGTAGCTTGTCGGGCTCTCCGGGAGGAAAGGAGGAATCGAACCCAGGTTGGCCGCATGCAAGGCAAACGCCCTACCTGCAGTGCTAACTAGTTTGGGGTAAATATAATGAACTAAGTCTTATCTTTTGTTTATTTAAGATTTATATTATCCAATCATTGTGAGATGATTGGCTTTGCTGCTTTTAACTTTAAAATCTTTTAAATTGAGGTGCTGAGTAGCAGAGAGGTATGAGCTAGCAATGATGCAACCTTTGGCAGAAAGCCCTCTGGACTTAATCACTAAAATACTAAAATACAGAAATCTAGAACCTCAAGGCTGCTATTGTGGCCACTCGACCTCATATCTCTTCATTCTCAGCAATGGAAAAAAAATTGTCAAATGCTTCCTTTCCAGCAGGTCCGATTCTTCGGGGGTGGGGGGGGAACTCCAAACAATAATAGTGAGTTTTTTTGTTTGTATGTAATCAAAGTAAAGAGAAAGTAAAGTGAAATTTATCAGCTACACAGGCGGGGTGGGGGGATGGGGCGGGGGGTGGGGGGAGGTTTACTGTGGTTCTTGGTGGTGGAATATGTGCACTGGTGAAGGGATGGGTGTTCGAGCATTGTGTAACTGAGACTTAAGCCTGAAAGCTTTGTAACTTTCCACATGGTGATTCTACAAAAAAATAAATTAGAAAATAAAACACTGAAAAAAATTAAAAAAAAAATTGAGGCGCTGAGATTTGCAATACGGCCCGCTCTAGGGTTCCCGGCAGGTAGCTCCGTCCCTCCCACCCAGGGCCACGTCCCCCTGCACTGTCTCCGGCAAGCTCAGGCTGCACTGTGACCGTTGAGAGTCCGGCAGGGCTGGCCCCTGCCGACAGGAGGGGCTTGAGAGTAAACCGTCATGTGACGCAGAGCAGGTGTCTGTTCTCGCCAGAGACACGGGCTGCCCTGGGCCCCCAGAAAACTCCTCTGCTGGGGCCTTCCCTGAGGGCATAGGGGGTCACAGCGGTGACTCGGGTCCCAGGGGACCCTGCGCGTGTGCCTGATGGAGACTGGTGTCTTTCAGGGAGAGAGAGGACGCCCACGGAGAGAAGAGGGAGCACACAGGGATGGGGCGGCCGTCTGCACGTCCTGCAGAGGAAACCCTCCCTGGTTGGCCAAGGGCGGCACCTTGACCTCAAAGTTCCAGCCTCTGGAAGGACCTCTGACCTCTGACCTTTGCCCCTTCAGCAGGGCTCCTGCCTTTGTGCTCAGTGCTCTCTGGGGAACTGAAGGCTCGAGGCGGGTTCGCTACAGGTACACACAGAGCGGCACAGAGTGGCACAGTTATTTCTTTATTAACTTATTTATTTGGTTTGGGGGCCACATCTAGCAGTGCTCAGGGCTGACTCCTGGCTCTGTGCTCAGGGATCCCTCCCAGTGCGGCTCAGGGGGCCCTGTGTGGTGCCGGGGATTGAGCCCCAGGGAGCTGTGTGCGAGGGAAGCCCCCGCCTGCTGGGCCCGGGCCTTTAGAAACACGTCATCAGTGTTTACACGCTTGCGAACCAAGAAAACACGAACTAAAAGAAGACTGGACAGCACGGTCGATAGTCCTGCACCATCAGAATTCTGTTTCCTTTCCTGGGTGGGGAGGGGTGTGGACTCCCCGCCCAGTGGTGCTCAGGATCTGCTCTCAGGGATCACTCCTGCATGCTCAGAGGGAGCTCGGACCTGGCTCAGCCACAGGCAAGGTACTATTGCTCCATCTTCATGATTATTGTTTTTTAATTTTAATTTTTTATTGAATCATCACGAGGCAATTACAAGGTTGTTTATGGTTGGGTTTCAGTCATACCATGTTCCATTACTTGTCTCTTCACCAGTGTACATTCCCCACCACCAGCGTCCCCAGTTTCCCTCCCCGTCACCCGCTCAATCTACCTCTCTGAGACTTCTCTCTCTGTGTCTCTGTCTCTGTCTCTCTCTGTCTCTGTCTTTCTCTGTCTCTGTCTCTCTCTGTCTCTCTCCTTTGGGGTTTTATGGTTTGTAATACACGTACTGAAATGTTAGCCCCTTTCGTAATTCTCTTCTTGTCCAGAGTGACCATTTCCAATGATCGTTGGTGCAGTGGCCCTTTCTCTATCCCTCTCCTCCCCAGTTGTGGCAAGCTTCCGACGGTGGGTCAACCCTCTGGGTATCCACGTCCTTGGATATTAGCCTCATATCATGTTTTTGTTGTTGTTTTTTTTTTTTTTGCTTTTTAGGTCACACCCGGCGATGCACAGGGGTTACTCCTGGCTCTGCACTCAGGAATTACCCCTGGCGGTGCTCAGGGGACCATATGGGATGCTGGGAATCGAACCCGGGTCGGCTGCGTGCAAGGCAAATGCCCTCCCCACTGTGCTATCGCTCCAGTCCCCATTAGCCTCATATCATGTTTTTTTAACATCCCACGAGTAAGTGCTGCCATTCTATGTCTGTCCCTCTCCTTCTGTCTCATTTCTCTCAGCCAATACTCTCCCCGCCCACTTCCATGCGAGCTTCAGGCCTTCCCTCTCCCTGGTGGCTGTGCAGCGTGCCCGTGTGGCTGTGTCGTCACTGCTATGTTGATCCCCAGCCTGGGGCCCCAGCCCTGCTCGCCCGGCCCCGTCCACACGTGGTCTCCATCGCCGGCTCTTGCCCTCGCTGGCGCCCTCCTGCGGGACACCCGTCTCGCCTCCGCCCTCGGCCTGGTTAGCGTCCACCCTCCCTGCCCTGCGGGAGGCGTGTGGCCCCTGAGCCTGTCTCCTGTGGCCCCCCGAAGCCTCGCCCTCCTCTGCACCGGGGAAGCCGAGGCTACAGTGGGTATGTCCGAGGCCGAAGGGCTCCAGACCCAGAGCCTGGGGCCTCCAGGACACCCCTCTTTACTCCGTCTCCCCCTCTTTCGTGCCTCCACCTCCATGGGTCACGGCACAGCCCCAGTGTGTGGAGGGGCAGCTGTCCCCCGCCCCCAGAGACTCGGTTCCTTGTGGAGGGGGGTCTCAGACTGGGTCGGGAGCTGCCGAGTTTCTCCTGACCCCTCTGCCCCGGGCGGGGGGGTCGCTTCACGCAGGCAGGAGCATCCCTGCTGCCCCAGCCCCCGAGACCCTGCTGGCGCGCTCGGCTGTAGCTCCCACAGCTACCCGCGGGCACGAGGGGGGCCCAGCTCCGGGTGGGCTTGAGCTGGGAGAGTGGGGGAGACAGCAAGGGCCCTCGGGGAGCAGAGCAGGGCTGAGCCCCCGAGCTGCTGGCTGGCCCGTCGCCCGCAGATGGGCAGGGTGGGAGGGAGCGGGCCTCAGTGTCCCCTTCTGCCTCTGCGGGTTTTGAGGCATTTGCCAGCCCCCTCCGGCTGACGGTCGTGGTTCTGCGAGTGACCCTTCCACCAGTGTCCTGTTCATGCGGGAACACCACAGCGTTCACTGAGCTCCTGGTGTGTGTGTGTGTGTGTGTCTGTGTGTATGTCCGTGTGTGTGTAAGTGTGTGTCTGTGTGTGTCTGTATGTGCACGTGAGTATGTGTGTGTATGCGTGTATGTGTGTGTGTCTCTATGTGTATGTGTGTGTATATATGTATGTGTGTATGTGTATAAGTGGGATTTGTATGTGTCTGTGTATGTGTATACATAAATGTGTATGTGTCTATGTGTGTAAATGTGCATACGTGTGTGTATAAGTGTGCCTGTGTGTGTAAGTGTGTATATGTTTCTGTGTGTCTGTATGTATGTGTGTATATATGCATGTGTGTATATGTCTGTCTGTATGTATGTGTATATGTGTGTATGTATGCATGTGTGTATGTGTGTTTGTGTGTATGTGTATATGTTGTATGAGTACATGTGTGTATGAGTATATGTGTGTATGGATGCATGTGTGCATGTATGCATGGTGCATGTGTGTATCTGTGTGTCTGTGTGTATGTATGTGTGTGTATGTATGTGTGTGTCTGTGTGTATGTGTATATGTGTGTGTGCACGTGTGTGTGAGGGCATATGCATGTGTGGGACATGTAAACACACATGTATGCCTGTGTGTGTGCCATGTGTGCATATGTGTGCACTGGCCTTTTCTCTGAGACCCGAATGTTGGTTCTGCCATTCCAGAGGGGGCCTGAAAGTCTCCCTGGGCTGAGTCCGGCCTCTGGGCTCCGGGACCCTCCCCTGCCCGCCTCACGGCCCCCCAGCGCCTTGGGTGGGGGTCGCCTCCTGCAAAGTGACTTTGGAAGGAGCCCGGAGGCGTGGGGGGCGGCATCAAGGGGGCGGCTGGGTCCGGGGAAACGCGTTCCCTGGACTCTGCTGTGGGCGTCCCGGCTGTGAGCACTTTGATTAAAAAGCCCAACAAATCAGAGAGAAGGAACTTCACTGCGAACGGGGGCGATCAAGGAGCCGCCGCGTCGGACCCTGGTTGATATTCCAGGCCGAGCGCGCAGGCAGCGGGGACGGCACGGGGCTGGCCCTCGCCGGGCTGTCGGGAGAGCAAAGGGCCCATTTTCCCCCTTTTTTTAAGGATATAAATTCCAACCATGCTCTGTGTGAAGGGTCTCAGTGCTCCTGACATTGTGAGTGTCAGCCTCAGATCACTTTAATCAGAGAGGGGATATGCATGATAAAACGGATAAGGGACTTTAATCAAAAAATCCGCTGGCCTGGAAACGTGGCGCACTCCGCCAAACACACTTCATCCCGCTTTTCTTGTGCTCCTGCCAAGATTCTGTTTCATGAATATGCATCGGGCATGATATTACATTAAAATGTGACATTGGTGTATGGAGGGACAGCTTTGCGCGCCTTCCCCCCCGGACCTAGCCGAGAGCATGTCTTGGGCACACGCACGCGTGGGTGCTCCCGGGGGTGTCTGCCGACGGACTTCTGCAAAGTTTCCACGCACCGGACACGGCTGTCCCCATGGGGTCGCTTTGTCTTCTCCCGGCTGAGTTGGGGACCAGAAACGGGCCGTGAGAGGTGGAGAGCTGGATGGGGGCTGGAACGGGGGTGACCCAGTTACCATCAGGGCCCGACCTGTCCAGAGCGAATGCTCATTTCCCGGTGGGGGGGCGGGGGACACGAGCAGGCGGCTTGGGGGTTTCCTCTTAGAAACGCCGGGGGTGTGGCAGGGGCTTCAGAGGCCCCGTGGGAAGGGGCCGGCGGCTCCCTTCTTGAGAAGCAATCTGGGGGCTCCCTTTGGGGTGTTGCGGGGCTCGCCAGCCGCTCTGTGCCCCCAGCCCTCCCCGCGGCTCGAGTGACCCCGCCCCCCTGTGTACTCCCCACCTGGGGCCCGCGGGGAGGGTTGACCAGAAACAACCTCCAGCTGCACGGAGCAAAGCGAGGGTGCGTGAAAGAAAAATGGACTGGGCTGGAGCAATAGCACAGCAGGGAGGGCGTTTGCCCTGCATGGGGGCAACCCGGGTTCGAGTCCCAGCATCCCATATGGTTCCCCGAGCACCGCCAGGAGTCGTTCCTGAGTGCAGAGCCAGGAGTAACCCCTGAGCATCGCTGGGTGTGATGCAAACAGCAGAAAGAACAAAAACAAGGCAGAAAGATGACGACTTGTCTGTTCTCACTGGATATTGAGCAGAGGTTCCCCCGCAAGACAGTTGAGGGGGCCACTGGGCACCCCAGACCCAGCTCTGGCAGTCAGCGCTGCGGGCAGAGGCCGGGGTCGGACCCGGTGCCTCACGGTGTGGGCGGCTCCTAGGCAGGCTGGCCCTCGGGCTGCCCTGCGCTGTAGAGTTGCCAGGACCCGCTGGTGCCTCCTCGCCCCTGCCCTAGGCCCCATCTGCTCTGAACCCTGAGGGGGCTGGCGGGGTCGAACGGAGCCCACCACAAACGCACTCGCAGCCCGAGGGCAGGCCGAGGGCCTCTGGCGGCAGGGTCTTTGCTGTCACCACCAGGAGCTGGCGAGGGGTCCCCAGGCAGCCGCGGACCCCCAGGCAGGACAGGAGAGGCCGGCCGGAGAGAGCGCAGGGTTCGGGCCTTGCTCACAGCCGAGCTGGGTTTACTCCCCCCCGGCCAGGAGAGGGTCCCCGACACCTCCGGGAGTGACCCCCGAGCACAGCCAGGAATGGCCAGGAGTGACCCCCGACCCCCAGACTCCGACAGGAGCAAAGTACCAGAGGAGAGATGGAAGGACGTCCCCGGAGACGGGGCAGAGCGGGGGCTGGTGCCGCCGGGGCCACCCGCCAGGAGGCGCCCAGGGGCCGGGGAGCTGCCCCCAACTTCCGGGGACACAGTGCCCAGTGCTGGTCTGTGTGACCCCCAGAACGGGGTGAGGTTACATTAATGTTGTTTAACGAGCCTCCGACACCCACTGCCCGGCCAGACGTTACTGGCGCCCGCTCAGCAAGTCGAAGGCCAACGGGATGAGTGACAAGTGACAAAGAGCCTCCACCTGCCCCCAGCCCTCACGCCTGGTGCTCAGGGCAGCCGCCAGACGGAATACGGCCCCTCTGAGCGAGGTGAGGCCACTGGGGACCGCACCACGCTCCCAGCTGCCCACTGCACCTCCACTCCGCTCCCTGACCGTGGCTGGAACTGAAGCCCTGCTCTGGGTTCCTGGCCAGAGCCCCTCTCCCTCTTCCCTCTCTCCCTCCCTCCCTCCCTCCCTCCCTCCCCTCTCCCTCCCTCCCTCCTCCCTCCCCTCTCCCTCCCTCCCCCTCTCTTCCTCCCCCTCTCTCCCTCCCTCCCTTCTCCCTCTCTCTCCCTCCCTCCTCCCTCTCTCTCCCTCCCCCCCCCTCTCTTCCTCCCCCTCTCTCCCTCCCTCCCTCCTCCCTCTCTCTCCCTCCCTCCCCCTCTCTTCCTCCCCCTCTCTCTCTCCTTCCCTCCTCCCTCTCTCTCCCTCCTCCTCCCTCTCTCTCCTTCCTCCCTCCCTCCCCCTCTCCCTCCCTCCCCCTCTCTTCCTCCCTCTCTCCCTCCCTCCCTCCTCCCTCTCTCCTTCCTCCCTCCCTCCCCTCTCCCTCCCTCCCCCTCTCTTCCTCCCCTCTCCCTCCCTCTCCCTTTCTTCCTCCCCCTCTCTCCCTCCCTCCCTCCTCCCTCCCCCTCTTCCTCCCTCCCCCTCTCTTCCTCCCCCCTCTCTCCCTCCCTCCCATTTCCTTCCCTCCCTTCCTCTTTTCTTCCCGACTTCCTTTTCCTCTCTCTCTCTCCCTCCCTCCCTCCCTCCCTCCCTCCCTCCCTCCCTCCCTCCCTCCCCCTCCCTCCCTTCCTCTTTCCCTTCCTTTCTCTCTCTCTCTTTCTCTCTCTCTCTCTCAACCCAGCCAGCTGTGTGGGGGGTCTCTTGGGCTCACAGGGGTGGGCAAAGTGTGGGATCAGCCTCCTTAAAGGCAAGCTAGGGTCTCCCCGGTATGTGCAGAATGGGACCTTCCCATTCTGTGTGACCTTGGACCCAGGTCCAAGGTTGATGGAGTCTTTTGTGAAGAAACAACAGTGGCCGGGGGCTCACGGGGTCAGCCTCAGTTATGGACAGTGTGTCCGTGCTCCTTCATGCCGGCCTGGGCGGCTCCCGGGCTCCCTGGGGGTGTCCGAAAACCCCATCTCGGGGCGTGGGAGAGGAGGAATCACAGCCGCCCGTCCCAGACCTCGGGGCGGCTCCAGCCCTCCCCGGGGGCAGAGGGTCCCTAGCTGGTGTGCAAGACCTTCGCCTCCACCCACCGAGCCTGTCCTGGCCCTA
The DNA here is from genome assembly GCF_027595985.1 of Sorex araneus. Classification (NCBI taxonomy): domain Eukaryota; kingdom Metazoa; phylum Chordata; class Mammalia; order Eulipotyphla; family Soricidae; genus Sorex; species Sorex araneus. The sequence goes on along the minus strand of NC_073304.1, from coordinate 5,372,908 downwards.
GGGCCTGTATTTTTGGGGCGCAGGGGCGTGTTCCCCAGACCCCCCCCGCCCAGCTTCTCTGAGCGGAGGAACGGACGGGGTCAGAACTTCAGACGGAGAAAGGAGGGAAGGCAGCTGGAGCAGCGTCCTCCGGAGAATGGGCGCGCCTGGCGGAGCCGAGCAGCGGGGCCCGGCTGTGGCCAGGGCGTGGGAGCTGGGCTCCAGCTATCCCAGGACGGCCCGGCCACAGCCTTCCTGGCCTGGGCAGCAGACGGGCAGCGGGGGTGGGGGCGAGCTCGGGAAGCCGGCCTCTCGAGGGAGGGGCCTTTCTCAGACCCCGTTCCCTGCCCGCACCGTTTCCCTGCAGACCACGGAAAGGGTCACCCAGGAAGGCGCCGAGTCACGGGCCAGAGGGTACTTTGGAGGGTCCGGGGGTCCCATGCGCAGCTCCAGGACTGAGGGCTTCAGGGTCTCTTCAGATCTTACAAGGAGCCTCCTGCTGTTCTCTGAGAAGGCTGGGTGGGAACCAAGGCAGGCAGGGCGGGGCGGGGCGGGGCGGGGGGGCCACGCGATTCCCCTCACTGCCCTGTGGGACCTTCAGGCACCGTCTCCTCCCTTGCTCTGTCCTCACCTTCCTCCCCCCTCTCTTTCTTCCTTCCCTCCTTTCTTTCCCTCCCTCCCTCCCTCCCTCCCTTCCTTCCTTCCTTCCTTCCTTCCTTCCTTCCTTCCTTCCTTCCTTCCTTCCTTCCTTCCTTCCTTCCTTCCTTCCTTCCTTCCTTCCTTCCTTCCTCCCTCCCTCCCTCCCTCCCTCCCTCCCTCACTCTCTCCCTCCCTCCCTCCCTTCCTCTCTTCCTTCCTTCCTCCCTTCTCTTTTCTTCCTTCTTTTCTTTCCTTCTTTCTTCCTTCCCTTCCTTCTTTCTCGGTGGTGGCTCAGCTGCTGTGAGGCGGGAGAAGACCCCTCTGGGATGGCCGGAGTCAAGTGGTCCAGTGGGCCCGAGCCGGGCGTCAGGGAGGGTGGGAACAGCTGTCCTCACAGCTAACGGACGGGCATCGATTTCCAAACCCTTGCCCGCTGCCAGGGGCTCCAAATTGCTTCTCCATGAAAACAGAAACTCAGCAGTGCTGGGCCCTCTGGCCCCGGTGGCTGCTGGTGCCACCAGAGTGATTGGCAGCTGTGCGCCCCGTGCGCAGGGGCCCCGGGGGTGGAGCCCAGGGGTCACCATGAAACGCTCTGGGCTGCAAATCAGGGGCCCGGGCTTGCTGGAAGGGGGAGTCGGGGCTCCCTGCGGGGTTCACACTCCGAGGGGCTCTGTCCTGCCCGGTGCCCACGGCACTGGCGTGCTCGGGCTTCCTGAACGTACACCTTGGCGTCAAGCCAGAGGAGCCGAGAGTGCCCCAGCTCCGAAATATCAGCAGGCTGGGGACAGCCACCGCGGGGAGGGACAGGGTCTGGGTGGCGCCTCGGAGGGACAGTGGGTGGTGTGGCGGATGGTGCTCAGGACAAGTGCAAAGATGTCGGTGTTCACGAGTGAGGCCGCCGAGCTCTGGCACACCTGGACTCAGCTTTCCCATCTGTGAGATGGGCCTGACTCGGTGCGCTAAGGAATTTGTGAAGTTCAAAAGGGACCATTGATTGAAGATTCATTCGCAAGAGCAGGGCTGTGTCTGGAGAGAGGGTGCGCGGGGTCACGCTGTTCCCTTGCATCTCATGCCACCTAGAGCCCCATGGGTCGCTCCTGGGCACAGAGCCAGGAATAGCCACCTGAGCACTGCAAAGTGAGTCCCTGCCCCCCACTGGGGAAAACCAAGCAAGCAAACAGGGAGGAGAGGTAAGGGCGAATGTGACTTACCCGTTTATCATGTGGCACAGAGCCTCCCCCACTTTGCCGTAAATTGGGGCGCTTTCTGGAAACGTCCTCTGATCTTAGATGATGTTCCTGGAAAAATTCCACCTGTCATGTTAGCTCACGAGGCGAGTCCCGTTACGGGCTGTGACATCGGGCACTCACGATGGCACGCAGCTCACCTGCTACGGGAAGGTCAAGATCTGCACGCAGGGTGCAGAGAGTCGGGTGCAGGGACCCGGCCAGGGCACCCCGGGGAAAGCAGGGTGCCCAAGGGGTGGGCCGGCCCCGCCCCCACAGCCGCCGTCCCAACCGTTCCGATACGCTCTCTATCCAAGCCCGGGGTACTGGGCAGGAGGAAGACAATCCCGCAAGTGTCCCCGACACGCGTGGCGATAATGAACACGCCTGCATTTACTCATGTCATGTTGACGCCCCATGCTGGGGTATCCCATGTCACGTCTCATCATTCCAGACTGCATAAGACAGTGTCAGAAATTGGCAGGAACTGGGAATTCAGGGGGTGGGGAGAGCCCACCACACCCTACACCTATAGGCGATTTTTTCTTATCTGTTCCCAGCTGTGGGTTCCGGTAGGAAGTCTTCATGCCCACCCCCCCCCGCCCCCCTTCTCCCCCACCCCGTACTTGGTACTATTAATTAGGGAGGTGGGTTATCTGTGAGGCCCAGATATGTCTGAGATACAGGCAAACAGACACACATAGGAGCACCTGGGGACTGAACTCTCCGGAAGAAATAGAACCAGACTTGAAAGTCACGTTATTCTGTGTAGACAAACGCAAATACGGCCCCCGTGGAGATGTGGAGATGTCCCCCCCTCGGATGCCCTGTTTCTAGGGTTCACTGGAGCGGTTCTGGGCTTTGGGGTGGGGGTGTGGCTCTTCCAGACAAACGCCTGATTTTCACTTTGTTCTCTCCAGCCCGCAGGGCTGATTAGGGTTTTTCCTGTGTGTTTTTTTTTTTTCCCTTTTGGTTTTGTTTCTGTCTTTGTTTTTAATTTTATTTTCTCGGGAAAGAAGACTTACCAGGAAATTGCCCTTTGAGTAGACTTTGCAGCGCACCACGCAGCATTGTTCCCAGCAGAATTCTTGAACTTACGCTTTCTTGCACCCCTGAGCTGCAGCCTGCATTAGCGCGGGCGCAGAGGTGCGGGGGGCGGGGTCTCTAGAAGTCTCCGCCCCTGGATCAGAGAGCCAATCAGCAGAGACAGTGGGGTGGCTGGGGGTGGGAGTTGGCAGCAGACCCAAGGAAGCCCCCAGCCCCACCTCTCTCTGTCTCTCTCTGAGCGCACGTTCTCTGGGCTCGCTCCTCTCTCCCCGGGTCAGGCAGGACAGCGTTCCCAGACCCGGGGTCCAGTCCAGGCCGGCCACTCGGGGCCAGGCGGGGCCAGGGGCAGGCCGGGCTCAGATGCTCAGGATGGCTCAGGCTCAGGCCGGGTTCAAACGCCCAAGTGGTGGGGCTGGCGCGATAGCACAGCGGGGAGGGCGTTTGCCTTGCACGCGGCTGACCGGGGTTCGATTCCCAGCATCCCATATGGTCCCCCTGAGCACCACCAGGGGTAATTCCTGAGTGCAGAGCCAGGAGTAACCCCTGTGCATCGCCAGGTGTGACCCAAAAAGCAAAAAAAAAAAAAAAAAAAAACACCAAAAAAAAACGTCCAAGTGGTGACAAGGTGCTGAGGACAGGACTCTCACCCACGTGCCCGTGCCCGTGGCCAGAGACTAAGAAAGCGTCCACGGGATAGAGAGAGCAGAGCAGAGGCAGGAACAGGGAAGGTGTTCACGGCTGAAACAGACGACTGGGCGGGCATCTGGGGAGGGAGCTGGACCCCTCTACCTTCACCTGTGTAATAAACTCGTAACTTTTCATCTACTGAGTTTTGTGTGCAAACCTTTTGCCAACTCTCAAAAACCCACCAGTGCAGGAAAATCTGCTTTCGCGCTGACGTATTTGGCACCCAAGGTGGGGTGTCCGGCGTGGAATTGTGCAGAGCTCCAGCCACCGGAGCCGGAGAAGCAGCGCACGGGGAAAGGTTTGAAAGGTTCTGTGTCTGGTGACCCTCCCTGAGGCTGGAAGCAGGAGGAAAGAAACCTGGACTTTGTATCTGGTTGATATTAGTTTGCAAGCAGGGAGTTGCAATGAAACCAGAGACAAGGGGGTCCCTTCCCCTCCTCCGTTTTATTCTGTTTATGGACCAAATAGCACAGCAGGTAGGGCGTTTGCCTTGCAAGCGGCTGACCCAGGTTCGATTCCTCCGTCTCTCTCAGAGAGCTCGGCAAGCTACCGAGAGTATCCCGCCCGCATGGCAGAGCCTGACAAGCTCCCCGTGGCGTATTTGATATGCCAAAAACAGTAACAAGTCTCACCATGGAGACGTTACTGGTGCCCGCTCGAGCAAATCGATGAGCAACGGGATGACAGTGCTACAGTGATGGACGAAATCATAGAGACCCATATAGACCGACAGACAGAGCAAGATCGAGCCCTTGGAGGGCTGGGAAATAGAACAGGAAGAAATAGTAAAAAACATATCATAAGCAGATGGAAAACTGGAGCAGGCCGAAAGCGATAGAAGTGTATTTTGCTCATATGTGAATCTTGAATTTAAGACCAGTAGACAGAGAAGAAGACAGACCCTAGAGAGATGGAGAACTGAAGAAGCACGTGGGACTCAGGCTTTTTATTCCAGGCCTGTTTGTCTCTTCTAGCAGGGGGATTTGCGAGCCCCGCCCAAACGTTTTCCTCCTTAGGAAAATCTTAGATGGCCAAGGGTCAGTTCAAGATCACGGAAAAGGTTTTCTCTTGGACATTTTTAGTAACTTTGCTGCTCAGTTTTGCAGGTTTGTTCTATCCCTGGAGTTGGAAAAATATGCATTTGACTCAAAATGTAAAGAAGGCTTTTGTTTTAGAACTACAGGCTTCTAACAGCCAAGTTACTGGCTTGCGGGGGGAATACACCTAGGAAAAGGTTTTAAGTACGGCCACAGTCGGATGACACACCTACCAGATGGTGGAGGAACGGGGGAAGTAGATTTTATTATTTATTTATTTACTTTCTTTTTTAAAATCACTATGTTCTTTAATCTTATTTTAACGAATCACCGTGAGATACAGTTACAGATTTATAAAATTTCGTGATTACATTTCAGTCATATAATGCTCGAGTATCCATCCCTCCACCAGTGCCCATTCTCCACCACCAATGATCCCAGTTTCCCTCCCGAACCCCTACCCCCACCCCTTCCCACCCCACCCCACCTCTGTGGCAGACACATTCCCTCTTACCCTCTCTCTCTCCCTGTGGGTGTTATCGTTTGTAGTACAGGTACTACTCGGCCATCATGTTTGGTCCATAGTCTACTTTCAGCACACATCTCCCAGCCCTCCGACCGTCCTTTACTTAGTGGTCTCTTCTCTATCCCAGCTCTCCTTTTAAGGATGTTTTGTTATATTTTGTCCTGGACAAGGGGTTTTGCTACTTCCTTTCTAACCCTTTCAAAAGGAGTGGTATATGTCATCTGCCTTCGGGCAAAGGATGCAGTCATTTGGTCCTCAGGGCTAACAGAAAAGTTGGTTAAACTTGTTATTGCCAATTTGAAGAATGTCTTGGAATTTACCTCGGGATTACTAAGGAAGAAGCGAAAGTAGGATGTGTCCAAGCACAAAAGATTGGAGCTTTAGGTTTTGTCAATGGAAAGAAAATGATGAATGATGGCTACCTGTGTGCAAAGGAAATGTTCTGTTGGGTCACTGCTCAAACAAAGAGAAAGATTGGTTCATTCCGGTTTCGTCTTTTCAGAAGATGTAGTCAAGTCTGTTGCTTTGTTCTTGAGAAAAGCAAGAAATGTGGCATCTATGTTTGCACAAAAATACAGATGTCTGGTCCTCGGGTGGGAGAGTTAACTTTATTTTATTTATTTATTTTTCAATTATTACTAATTTCTATTGAATCACTGTGAGACAGACCCTTACCAAGCTGTTCATGGTTAGGTTTCAGTCATACAGTGCTCCAACATCCGTCTCCACCAGTGTACACTTCCCAGCACCAGAGTCTCTCTCTCTCTCTCTCTCTAACTTTAAAGGTAAAGTTCTTCTTTAGTCCCTGGCTAATAGTTCCAACCATGCGCTGGGGGGAACTCAGATGCTGGCCAAAGGGCTCCTGGCCCTGCCTTGGATATGGTTGTGTCTGTGAAGGGCCGAGATATAAGCAATTTGCAGGTTTTCAGCAGAGTGGCTTCTAAGGGAGACCCCAGGAACAGGGGGGTCTCCCAAAATTCAGTGTTCGGCAAGTAATTCTCGTGACTTGCTGAGTTCAGGTCTCACACTGAGAGAGCGTCCACCAGAGCGCGGATCAGGCCCAAGCAAGGCCAGACAGCTTTTTGTCCAGTGCCCCGTAAAGTTGAAGGAAAAGTTTCTGCTTTTATTTTTTTATTTTATTTTATTTTATTTTATTATTTTTTGCTTTTTGGGTCACACCCAGCGATGCACAGGGGTTACTCCTGGCTCATGCACTCAGGAATTACTCCTGGCGGTGCTCAGGGGACCATATGGGATGCCGGGAATCGAACCCGGGTCGGCTGCGTGCAAGGCAAACGCTCTACCCGCTGTGCTATTGCTCCAGCTCCAAGTTTCTGTTTTTAGCCACGGGTTTATGGTGACTTCCAGACCCAGGGTAGTTTTGACCCCCCACTAGAGAAAGGGTTTTTAGGAGTCGGGGGTCCAAGTGGGGAAATTCTAATGGCCCCATTCCAGAGATGTGCCCCGGGCTCTTGACCCCTCCCAGGTGGTGGGGGTGAGAGTCAAGTCCAAGGCAAGACGGGAGAAGCAGAGGGAGAGACTTTTGGCCCAGGTTCACGGGTCGACAAGTCACCGGAAGTGGGCGTTTCCCCGGGTGGAAGTGCTGTTTGGAAGACAGATTTCAGACAGTGGTGCAGGCTTGGGGCTGTGTCCGGAGCACTCAGCCTCAGCTCCGTTTCGTGCATGGCTGCATCCCACGTGCCTGTCCTCAAAGGCACGGACTCGGGCTCTCAGAGAAGCTCAGGCTTTGAGTCGTCCGGGCACAGGGCAGCTCCCCGCAGCCGCAGTGCCCATCAGCAGATCAACCCAAGGGAAGCGTCCACCGGGCAGAGCGAGCGGGGCAAGGGACAGGACAGGGAGGTTGTTCACGGGGTGGGGCCGTGTGGGACAGGACCGGGGACTTCACTCACGGGAGGTGAGTGGACGGCATAGGACAGGGCAGGGAAGTTGTTCATGGGGAAAAGAGAGGGCCGGGCCCTCCTACCTTTATCTGTATAATAATCTCTCGCTTTTCATCTACCGAGTTTTGTATGCGAATCTTCCACACAATTCTCAAGAACGCATCAGCGCAGGACAATTGGCTCTGGTGCCAGCAGCTCCAGGCTCTGAGCTGAGCCTTTCCAGACCCTGCATGCGAGACTCTTGCAGCCACATCACTGCCCTGTCACCGGCTTAACTCACTGAGCACAGCACCTCTGCTGCCCGGCAGGTGGCCTCGGCCAGGGGGTCTCTGGTGTTCAGAGGCCGGATCCTCTGTTGCACATGGACACCCGATGTCTTTATTTGTTTGTCCGTCAGGGACATCTCGGCTGCTTGTACCTCTCGGCTCTGAGGTGACTCTACTAGGGGTTGGATGACATTGGGGTGCCCTTGCTCCTCCCGCAGGGAGCTTAGGATTATTGAGTTACTCCCACAAACAGTGCCCCAGAGGCACACCCAATTCCATCGGGCACTAATGATTCTATATTGCTTTTATTTATTTATTTTTTGCTTTTTGGGTCACACCCAGCGATGCACAGGGGTTACTCCTGGCTCTGCACTCGGGAATCACTCCCGGCAGTGCTCAGGGGACCATATGGGATGCTGGGATTTGAACCCGGGTCAGCCGAGTGCAAGACAAACGCCCTACCCGCTGTGCTATCACTCCAGCCCCACTATGTTGCTTTTTTGTTCCTTTATGTCACTTGCGTGGTTTAGCAATGTCCTTTTTGTATGGACACAGGAAGACAGTTGAGCCTATGCTTTGCAACATGGGAGTTAGATGACTCCAAAGTAATATTTACTTCTTGGCACCCATATTTACTTGACTTAAGCCTCAGTTGCCCTTAGTTCCTAGCAACCCCCCACCCCACAAACAGGGTCCCGATGAAGGGACTGGATGGACCCAGGGCAAGCTGTATACTACCCTGGTATCAGAAAGGAACAAGCCAAGTGCCATAAGAAATGTAATGAGTTAAGAGCACGGTCATGGACAAACTCTGACATGACCCCAAAAGAAGTAACCGAATAAGGACCCTGCTGGGGTTAGGAAAGACTAACCTGGCCTGAGGACTGTAGTCTGGGATATATAGCAAGGTGTCCCCAGGAAGAGCCAACCTTTAAGCTTGTCTCTTACTGTGCTCATACAAAATGACTAGAAATATTATAAGAAGTAACTTCACTATGATTGTTTAAATGGGTTGCTAGCTGAGAAAAGTATAAAGCAATACACCAAAACTATGACCTGATTGTGCTGCAGGGGAGAGATCGGACTACGCTGGGGAGGAGAGAGAAATAAACGGACTACCAGCCAGCTGGCAAACTACCCATGGCGTACTGGATATGCCAAAAACACTAACAAATAAGTCTCACAATGAGAGAGGTTACTGGTGCTAGCTCGAACAAATTGATGAGCAAGGGGATGACAGTGACAGTGACAGTGACCAACTAGCCAGGGCCATGTCCCTGCTTCTCCGTTCCGTTCCCCTGGTCCTTTGTCTGTCCGTCGCTAACGCTTGTCCCCCTTGCACCCACACCTTTCCTTGGAAACTCACAACTGCGAACCTTAGAGTATGGCTGCCACTTTGGGAACCCCACACCTCAGTCTTTGGGATTGGACCCAGGAGGGACAGTTCAGCCTCATAGTAATGTCTGTTCATATTTTGAAGAGTCCCCCCGCCCCGCCCCAAATGGTTTTTTACTGTGCTTACCTCATTTTTAAAGAAAGAGGAAAAGGAGCAGGACAGAGGTGCTCTCTCTGGGAGCTCTGGGGGCTGCTTCAAAGGGACCCCTTGAAGCTGGTGGCGGGGACAGTCTCTGACCCCCAGAGTGATGGTCTCTGACCCCAGAGTGACGGTCTCTGACCCCCAGTGTGACGGCCTCTTTGTGCTGCCCAGAGTGACGGCTGGGGCGTTTGCCTGAGAGCAGGAGTGAAGGAGGGGAGGATTGAAGGGGGTAAGAGAAAGCAAAATCCAAAGGAGCCCACAATTATCGGGTGTAAGGAATTCTCCAGAAACTGCAGAGCACCGTGACGCCAGTTGCTCTGTTGCTCTCCAGTTGGGAGAAGGACTTCCGTGACGTCAGCTGGTGCCATCTGGCAGGACCCGAGGGCACGGACACCCAGAGTGGCCAGTCTGGAGTAGCCCTTACGGTCCAGCTTCCTACGCTGGTCCAAGAGCAGTGGATCTGCTGACCATTCTGGGGTAAGTTATCAAGGAGAGGAACCCAAAGGGGACAACTGGAGCCGACCAGCCAGCGGCCACTCACTGCCTAGCCCTCGCGGACTTTAGTCATTGTTTTCCCTCCAATATTGGAAGGTGCTTGGTAACTGTGTCAAAGCTGAGTCCTTGAGCAAAAGAGCCAGGTGCTTGCGAGCTCCCCGGGGGGTAGTTGACGGGCCGCCTCCCCTCCAGGCCTCCTCGGGCCCTTCTGGGAGATGCAGCTAAAGGGAACCGGAGACGACTGGGCGGGAAGTGGATGTGGGTGTGGGCTGCTGCCCCGTAGGCCTTGGAGAGCTGCAATCACGGTCCTGGCCCCCGTGGCGTGCTGCTCGGTGCCACGAGTCGGAGTGAGCGAGGGGGGGGTTACTCGGAGCACTTACCAACACAGACATCTCCCTCTTAATCGGGAGGCTGTTCCGTGGTGGAGAAGTGCTGCCTTGATCGCATTAACAATCAGAAACCTCCACTGTGCCCTGAAGCCGTGTGATGGATGTGACTCCACCCGCGGGCCCACGGGGGCTGGAGACTCAGTGTGACCGCTGGAGGTCTGCACCCTCAGACAGTCGCCACGGACGAGTCATAACAACTGACTCCCTGGTCAGGATCATCAGAACAATATTTTGGGGGCAGCTGTATAAAATGCATTAGATAAATGATTTCTACAAGGGAAGTGACCATCCCAGAGTTGTCGGGTGACCTGAGGTTTCCTTGGTACACATTCTGAAAGCGGGTGCTGGGCTTTGGTTTTGAGACGAAGCCTGGGACACCGTGTCTGCCTCAGTTGCAACAAACTCGAGGTAAGTACAGAGAAATCCCCGGAGTCTCTCTGTTCCATGAGAGAGAACTTTGACATTCTGTTCCGGGGAAACTGAGCTTGGAGTAGGAGAGTAATTCACCCAGGGTCCCACTGAGAGTGACCATTGTCCTGTAATTACTGAGCTTTGGCTTCTGAAAATTCCCTGCTGCTCTGGGAGACCCGGGAACTGCCCCCAGCCCACCTTTCCTACCAGGCACCTAACCAAAGCTCAGGACCGACTCGCTGCTCCAACCCCAGGTAACTAGTCGGAGGCACCTGCATTATTGGGTTAATCAGTGTCATCCATACTAGCTACAGTAACAGAGATCCCGAAACATCTCCTTGGCTCAGCACGATACAGCATCCGTAATTGTCTAGACCGCCTGTGATGTCTAGATCACTCCCACCAAGAGAATCAGGAACCCTCATCGCTGCTACCCGTGGCCCTGATCTCTTTAAGGGTCTACACAGACTCCCCTCACTCAGCTGCTGAGAGTGTGTGAAGGGCCGTGGAGGACATTTCATCGACGCATCTGGAAAGGGCACGATTGTTCGCATCCCGTCAGAGGCTGAGGCCTGATGCCTTCCTGGGTGTCTGGAGGGGAAAGTGGGCAGCAGACAGCAGATACCCACCAGGTGCCTACGGTGCCACCCAAGGCCATTGCGTCCCCCCTACCTGTGCTTGGCTTGAGAACGTAGCCCAGTGTATGTGACCCAGTCCCGGTCAGTTGTCCCCGGAGCTGGAGGAGAAGACGGAGAAGACAGTAGGGTCTGCTGAAAGACTTTCTCCTGAGCAAGGTCTCTCTTTCTTTCTTTCTTTCTTTCTTTCTTTCTTTCTTTCTTTCTTTCTTTCTTTCTTTCTTTCTTTCTTTCTTTCTTTCTTTCTTTCTTTCTTTCTTTCTTTCTTTCTTTCTTTCTTCTTTCTTTCTTTCTTCCTTTCTTCCTTCCTTCCTTCCTTCCTTCCTTCCTTCCTTCCTT